>NC_134354.1:638368294-638545794 GCF_048569485.1 Anomaloglossus baeobatrachus
CCTCACGTTTTCTGCCTCTTCTTTGTCCCCCTTCTGTATTGCGTTAGTCAATACAATACATTGTCAAGATGAGGATCCCATCCTTCCAACAATATAAGTGCACATAGTGACATCTTTTTGATATTACGTGTGCACAGACCAGGAAATGTGTCCTTTATTAATGGTGATTGCTTCCAATGACTGTTATTTTAATAATTCTGCTGCTATTGTAAATACAAATGCAGGAAAAATTTCCCAACAGGAAATTAATAAAATATAGCACTGGTCTTTTGAGTAAAGTATTTATTTCTTCTTTCTTATTTTTTCTGTGTAATTCAGTGTGTACAGTTATGTCAGTCACAATGATAAAACTGTTCTGCCTTTGGCTAAAATGTTTCATCAGTGTGTGATTGAAATGAACAGCAGCATCTATCAATATTATTTGGAGGAACACCTTATCCCCTTTTACCAGGCACTGCGCCACATTCATCCAGCACTGTCATTAGTACTGCTGCCAGAAGCAGACCCGACACATTCACATGTATAGAGTAGGAGGGATCATGGCTCTTTTACTTAACACTCCAGTCCAGTATCCTCTGTCACTATCTTGGCCTTTAGGACATGGCTGCAAACTATGTCCTAAGGCTGGACGACGACTTCAGGACCCAAGGAAGGGTAGCTAACTGTTCTACACTGTTGTCAGAGAAGGGCTGGAGTGGGGGCAAAGCCATAGCGGAAGAACAGACATGACAGGAGTTTGTAAGGACAGGCACATATGGGGTTAATAGGGAGTTTGAGCAGGAAACGGTTAACAGTGGTTTTGGCACGTTTGCTCGGCAGGATATGGGCAGAGTTATAGGGATTCGAGTGGTCACATGGTTAGGGTCTGCTATGGGATTGGTGGGTGTTTGTAGGAAGGGGTGTGGAAAATAAGAAGGATTACTTTGATTAGAAGAGGAATAGCCATTAGGACATCCTGTCTCGTGAATCCAGGACCGGTGAACAACCTGTCCACCCACCATTATTTAATGTTGTTTAAAGGAATATTAAAAAAAAAATTAACTAAAATTATACTTCAAAATTAATATGGCGGTAAGATGGTGGTTTTGATTGATATGTTGCAGTAATGTCATGGCAGCTGAGGTGAGGAGATCATGGATGGCCTTGGTTAATGGAGTAAGAGCTCACATCAGAGGTATGCTGACCCTTCATACTTGGTTATGGTTAAGTTCCAGTTCCGGCTGGGACTGTTCCCGGGGAACAGGTTAAAATTTGGAGGGGATAGCACTGTGACATTTGTCAGCCCCGAGTCGGAGTGGTGCGACTGGGGATAATATTCTGGTGCTGTCCAGGGGTTCAGGCCATCCAGGATCTCCTCAGAGCAAAGGTTACGGTGATGATAGTTATAAGTTTGAGTATGTTATTAATTGTAATTAAAAAAGGCTGCTGTGGCCGTATATTTCTGTCATCACTTAGCGTTTTGTTATTGTGCGTGGGACACTTTACAATACCCTAGTCATGTAAATTCCATATACTTTTATTGGACTCAGAAACAAGGCAGCTCAGCTCTGTTGCTTCCGTAATCTTCTCCCTACTCTGTCCGGTACTAATTTCATTAAAGAGTTATTCTCATCTCAGCCGTTCATGAATTCAATTGTCTACCTCCATGCGCCAGGGTTGGGCAGCATTATAGAAACAGCCAAGAGAGCAGAGCTTCATTATTTCTGTAACTCTCATATGGGTTAATGGAAGTTAGAGAAACGCCTAGCATAGTGAGCTATACCATGTCCATAATTCTGCAGTTGAGAAAACAGCAAATCTCACTGCGCTACCTTGTTTCCCTGCACGTCTACTAACCTATACTAGGGTCTCATACACCTCGTCCTATCAAATGAACAGACATGTAATGCAGCAGCCACAGGTATCTACAGTTAGGTCCAGAAATATTTGGACAGTGACACAAGTTTTGTTATTTTAGCTGTTTACAAAAACATGTTCAGAAATACAATTATATATATAATATGGGCTGAAAGTGCACACTCCCAGCTGCAATATGAGAGTTTTCACATCCAAATCGGAGAAAGGGTTTAGGAATCATAGCTCTGTAATGCATAGCCTCCTCTTTTTCAAGGGACCAAAAGTAATTGGACAATGGACTCTAAGGGCTGCAATTAACTCTGAAGGCGTTTTCCTCGTTAACCTGTAATCAATGAAGTAGTTAAAAGGTCTGGGGTTGATTACAGGTGTGTGGTTTTGCATTTGGAAGCTGTTGCTGTGACCAGACAACATGCGGTCTAAGGAACTCTCAATTGAGGTGAAGCAGAACATCCTGAGGCTGAAAAAAAAGAAAAAATCCATCAGAGAGATAGCAGACATGCTTGGAGTAGCAAAATCAACAGTCGGGTACATTCTGAGAAAAAAGGAATTGACTGGTGAGCTTGGGAACTCAAAAAGGCCTGGGCGTCCACGGATGACAACAGTGGTGGATGATCGCCGCATACTTTCTTTGGTGAAGAAGAACCCGTTCACAACATCAACTGAAGTCCAGAACACTCTCAGTGAAGTAGGTGTATCTGTCTCTAAGTCAACAGTAAAGAGAAGACTCCATGAAAGTAAATACAAAGGGTTCACATCTAGATGCAAACCATTCATCAATTCCAAAAATAGACAGGCCAGAGTTAAATTTGCTGAAAAACACCTCATGAAGCCAGCTCAGTTCTGGAAAAGTATTCTATGGACAGATGAGACAAAGATCAACCTGTACCAGAATGATTGGAAGAAAAAAGTTTGGAGAAGAAAGGGAACGGGACATGATCCAAGGCACACCACATCCTCTGTAAAACATGGTGGAGGCAACGTGATGGCATGGGCATGCATGGCTTTCAATGGCACTGGGTCACTTGTGTTTATTGATGACATAACAGCAGACAAGAGTAGCCGGATGAATTCTGAAGTGTACCGGGATATACTTTCAGCCCAGATTCAGCCAAATGCCGCAAAGTTGATCGGACGGCGATTCATAGTACAGATGGACAATGATCCCAAGCATTCAGCCAAAGCTACCCAGGAGTTCATGAGTGCAAAAAAGTGGAACATTCTGCAATGGCCAAGTCAATCACCAGATCTTAACCCAATTGAGCATGCATTTCACTTGCTCAAATCCAGACTTAAGACGGAAAGACCCACAAACAAGCAAGACCTGAAGGCTGCGGCTGTAAAGGCCTGGCAAAGCATTAAGAAGGAGGAAACCCAGCGTTTGGTGATGTCCATGGGTTCCAGACTTAAGGCAGTGATTGCCTCCAAAGGATTCGCAACAAAATATTGAAAATAAAAATATTTTGTTTGGGTTTGGTTTATTTGTCCAATTACTTTTGACCTCCTAAAATGTGGAGTGTTTGTAAAGAAATGTGTACAATTCCTACAATTTCTATCAGATATTTTTGTTCAAACCTTCAAATTAAACGTTACAATCTGCACTTGAATTCTGTTGTAGAGATTTCATTTGAAATCCAATGTGGTGGCATGCAGAGCCCAACTGGCGAAAATTGTGTCACTGTCCAAATATTTCTGGACCTAACTGTATATGTCTATAATATAACTCCTAATGTCTTTATATAAGAGCGAGCAGAGGGTTTTATCTATTGAATTATTATAAAAATCATGGAACTTTTCCAATTTGTGATGTATTAACAAGATGTTCTATCCCAGAAAAATTGCTTCTAGGCTAGCATATCTGCATAATATGGTGTCGTACAGAGGAATTTTGTGCCAGCACACTCATAATGCCCCTAGTGACTACACCATAGGGACTCTGTGCACTGCTGCACATGCTCTGTGTACTCAGCCCTATGGCTTACAGCACAGGTTAGTGCCAAGTCTGCACAAAAAGCAAAAATAAAGGATGTTCTTAACTTAAAATCAACTTTGTATATGAAGTGTACCCATTATCTTCTCTTTATTAGGACATCATATCTTAGCCATAAAACTAAATATTGAAATTATTTCGAACTGTAATCTGAGATTATTCATGTTTCTATGTTTGTCAGTCATGAACTATAGTAGTGGGTGAATACTTTATAGGCCTTCTAAGTAACTTTATTTAACCCTTGTAAGTTTATATTGTAACTAACTTGTTCTCAATATTAATGCTTTTCTCCCCAATAAGCCAAACAGAAGCAAAAACAGGTGAGTTTTCTTCATGAAGATAGTATGTCAAGGTAGAGAATGAAATGTCCAAACTTCATGGATGTTGTGCAGTGCGGTATATAAAAATGCATACTCACATTTAGCTTCTGCACAGAATTGTCAGTGTAGTAGTACTGTGTTCTGGGGTCTATAACATTATCTCAGATGCTCAGCACTAAATGCATTGCTGAAGCCCAGGCACAGAACTTGTAGGTGGAAATACTAGTTATATTTTTTATTAATAATATATATTATATACAGCTCTGGCAAAAATTAAGAGACCACTGCAAAATTGTCACTTTTTCTGATTTTTCTATATTTTTGATTAAAATGTAAATTGTGTTCAACAAGATTAAACTTTGCGAAGAACGTATAAATCAAGCCACATAGAAGGTTATCTTGGAAAAACAGTTGCTTCCTTCTGCTCAGGCAATGTTCCCCAACTCTGAGGACTGTTTTTTCCAGCAGGACAATGTGCCATGCCACACAGCTAGGTCAATCAATGTGTGGATGAACGACCACCAAATCAAAACCCTGTCATGGCCAGCCCAATCTCCAGACCTTAACCCCATTAAAAACCTCTGGAATGTAATCAAGAGGAAGATGGATAGTCACAAGCCATCAAACAAAAAAGAACTGCTTAAATTTTTGTGCCAGATGTGGCATAAGGTCACCCAAAAGGAGTGTGAAAGACTAGTGGAAAGCAGCCAAGACACATGAAAGCTGTGATTAAAAATCATGGTTATTCCACAAAATATTGGTTTCTGAACTCTGCCTAAGTTATAACATTATTAGTATTGTTGTTTCTAAATGATTATGAATTTGTTTTCTTTGCATTATTTGAGGACTGAAAGCCATGCATTTTTTTGTTATTTTGACCATTTCTCATTTTCAGAAAATAAGTGCAAAATGTATTGCTTAGAAATTTGGAGACATGTTGTCAGTAGTTTATAGAATAAATGAACAATTTACATTTTACTCAAGAATATACCTATAAAGAGAAAAATCAGAAAAACTGAAAATTTGGAAGTGGTCTGAATTTTTGCCAGAGCTATATATAATATAATATTAAAGTACCATATCAATGTATTTTTTTATTCCAGCACCAGCGCGGTATCACTATTGTCTGTTACTATGTGTAGTAAAATACTTAACGTATTAGTTGCCGTCTTCTATTCTTTGCAACTCTGGTCCACATGCCTGGAGTTGGGACTTGCCAAATCACTTAAAAAGGGGTTTCCCATCAAGAAAATGAATTTTAATCAATAGATTTTGGGATAATAATAATTTCTACAATTAGATGTGTTTAAAAAAATGTTTCTGTGCTGAGATAATCTTATATATGTGTCCCTGCTGTGTACTGTGTAATGGCCGTGTCTGACCATACAGGGACATGGTCTGATCATACCACATCTTCTGAGCAGGGGAGAAAGTAAAAATGTATATAGACATTACAACAGAGAATCATAGATGATTCTTTTTGTGAGGTAAAACATTTTTCGAAAGCCATAAGGGAAATGTGCCGCCCCCGTGCCAGCAGCTGGCGCTGCTCGGATCCGGGCCTTCATGGGTGGTGGCTCGAGGGTCTCCGGACCTGGGGGTCTCACGGACACACCGAATAAATGAGGGGACGTATATGTACGGGCTGGGCCATATTAAGTTCGTGATGCCACCCACGGTATGTGGTGAGGTGGGACACCACCGCTGCTGTTACGGGGCCCCCGGGGGAGATGTTGTGCAGCAAGTTGTTAACCCCTCCGTGCGCAGGAATGGTGGCCCCGGAACCCGGTTGGTGTGTGCAGGGGATGGCAACCGCAGGGGGTGCTGGTGTACTCACTGTTAGTAAAACACACAAGTCTCTGGTAAACCAAGGTGATGGTGGCTGGTGCCGCGGCCAGTTGCATTCTGGTCCTCCACCCAGCTGGTGGTCTCTATCCTTTTCCTGCACTGCTGTGTGTAAGGTGGACTTTCCTAGTGTGAAACTCACTCCCACTCCCGGCTGGATGTGGCCTAAGGAGCCGTTCCCGCAGACGCTGGCCCGTGGGATTTATGGGCCCTGGCGGTGACCTCTTATCCATAATCGGTGGGCTGTTGTCTTCTATGAGGGACTTTGGGTGGGACAGGACCTCTAGTCCTGGACTCAATCGGTTAATTAACCAGCTCCAGTAGGTTCTGGTCCTGGATTCAGGGTCCGAGTACCCCCCTTTGTCCTCCAGATTCCGGTTCGGTTCCCCGTTTCGGTACTGGCGGGCTACAACCCTGTCCCGCTCCACCTCGGTTCCACCAAGCCGTCTTCCCGTCTCCTGCTGACAGAGACCACTGTCTGCCTCCTAGCCAGTGGCACCAGGGCTCCTACCCTGGTACCGTTCAACTTGAACTTCACTGCTGGAGCTACACTTAGCTCCAGCCCACACTCCTCTCCAAAATGAACTCCAAAGCTTAACTAACTTTTTCCCGCCCCGGGCTGTCTGGACCCCTGGGTGGTCGTGTCCCAACCGCCTAGTCACGCCCAGTGGTGTGTCTGTCTTTCCCTAAGAGGGGTGACTAGGGTTTTCTGGTTGGCTGTGTGTTTCCTAGTGAAGGAATGGTGTAATGCGGGGGCCTGTTTGTGACTACCTGGTTTTGCCAGGGCGTCACAGAAATGTTTCACTATAATCAGCCATGATCCTCTGCTGTAATGTCTTTATAGTCTTAAGGTGATTTGGTGTGATTAGGCCATGTCCCTGTATGGTCAGACACAGCCATTACACAGTACATAGCTGGGTCACATATATGAGATTTTCTCAGCACAGGAACATTTTTTCTAAACACATCCAATTATGGAACTTATTATTATTCCAAGGTCTATTGAGTAAAATGAAATTTAAATTTAACTTTGTTGATTGGAAAACCCCTTTAAGTGTTTGCTGAGCCAATCAGAGGTCACTTCAAAATGTAAGTCTGAGACTCAAAACGAGGCTCTCATAGATTTGCATTGAGAGAGCTGTTAGCTGTAGTTTCCGGTCAGACACAGCTGTGGTCACAAGATGGCTGTGAAGAAAGTACATAAATCTTAAATTCGCTAATGGTTTACATGCGCACAATATTAAAACATGTACACCAGTATAAAAAATAGCACATACTAAGTATTAAAATCATTAAATATAATGGTATAATGTGTAGTGTTAGGAGAAAGCTAAAATCACCGAGTTGAACAGTAAATGGTAAATAGCCCAGAAAATGCACATAAGTGGTGGAAATCCTCCAGCTATATGACAGTGTGCATGACTGTACAGCCCGGGGCATAGCTTTGAAGACTTGCTGTGATGTGACAATGTGACAGCCGTGTCTCTCACATCTGTCATCTTTAGTCAGTGTATTTGGGAATTTGTACAAGAAGACACATCCCAAAGCCAATTAGGCCCAAATAGTTTCTTAAAGTAGATGGAGAAGTAGTGGAATATGTCAGCTTTACGATGACTGAGCTAGAACATAGAGGTCAATTTACACATAAATGTGAGCAGTGGCAGAACTTGAATCGTGTGCTGATATCCACAAGCTCTTACGCCATATCTCCATACTGGGTGGTTGCTCAAAACGTCCATTTGTGAATAGGACGGGATGAAAAATGAGTGACTCACTAGATATCACACTGCTTTCATCCACTAAAGAAAAATCAATAGCTAAGGTAGGTTGTGCTTTGGTAAAGATATCACCTCCTCCCCCTCCCAAATTCTACTATACGCCACCCTCCAAAAAAACTACATATGTGGCAATTCTTATATTTCACCATAGACTCTAAGCTAATACAGAATCTGTGCATAATAATTTTAAGGAAAGAAGTAACCAAAACCCATGTATGAAACCACTCTTTTTACATGACTACAAGGTCAGGAGTGTATGCCGGCCTATAGGCAGAGTTACGGAGACCCTTACAACTTCCCCTTAGTTCATAGGAAGAATTTGTTTATTATATGACTATTTACCCTACATTAACCACTTAATGACTGCTAACAAAGCTTTTTACAATGGTCTCATCTTAAAGCCATAGTTTCACCACGCTCTAGAATTAGTCCTGCCTTGTGTGCAGCCTGGAGCCGGTGCTGGCGGTTTTATGATAGCCTAGGCCCTGCTCTAACAGATGCGACCAATCATCCCAGTCATTTAGCCTTTTTATTGCCGCTGTCAAGAGTGGTGATGACATAATCAATGGGGATTAACTATTTTGATAAGTGCATCAGGTTTTCCGGTGATTCTATCGGGGACTGGGGATACCTGTGCACTCAGTCCTGAAGACCGTGAAAGGATACTAGAGATGTCCGTACAATAAATTTGCTGTTGGGGAACACTGCGTCACATAATATATATAATCACACAGGGCGTAATGTATTTGTATACTGAAGTATGCCAAACATGCCTGAGATGATACTTTTATTCAAACATTATTTTATATAGAGAAACAAATACCAATGCAGTGGAATTAAATCTTCCTAAAATACAACATTTTCACATAATTAAATATAGTAGTACAGACAATCTTTAAAAACATCCCAATAAAATACTTGGAATAATGAGAAATACTCTATATAGCAATCAAGACATAACCATGTTACACAGTTTGAAATAAAGTGAAGACACATTGGTGAAGCTATAATGCCCTCTAATCGCGGATAGCACACCCCATAACTAATCAATGTAAAATAGCTCAGGATCTGTTGCTCAGTAAGTACTGTATAACATGTATCATATAATAGTCAATATCAGTGTACTAATACACGCCAAATGCCTTATTGATCTGCCATGTTCCTCATACTGTTCAATACTTCACCACGTTTGTCGCTTGACACTTCTTCAGTGTGTGACCTCTCTAAGCTTATGCACCATGACTATTCCAAGATGTGGCTCCACCTCCGTGACTACCAATGAATAATTTACATGTGGGGTAAAACTTCTTATTTACTTTATACCATTACTGACATGCACACATTTTGAAGGGTAAAAAGGTACATTATAAAGTGGTAACGTTTTACCGATCTAATATGTAGTGACAGGAACCCTTTAAGTAAAAAAGGATTTGGCCTTTGCTTAGATATATAGAGCAGGGTTTGGATGTACATTGTCTCCAGTGAAATATTAATTATGTACTGTAACCAAAGAACACTAATTGCTATGGCAAGATGCTGGCAGGCGTTCCATGAGGCACTTAGCACACATCTGTTAATTTGTACGAGGCTTCAGCAAGACTTGCTAAACAGATCTGTTTGCCTTTCAGGCAGAGCATGTTGCACCATATGATGTTGTTCCATCGATGCGCCCAGTGGTCCTCGTTGGGCCTTCTCTCAAAGGATATGAGGTACAGTCATAATGAGGAGGGAAGGGCTATCAAGAGTTCATTGCAGAAATATGAGGGTCACATAATGTACAAAAAGCTTACAAATTCAACAAGTTTAAATATGATTTTTCCATTGATGTATTTCTAATATTATTGCGTATTTGGATTTATCTTATTTAATACATAAATCTGTCTTTGATTTTATGGATCATTAGCAGAACTCTAAAAAATTAAAGCTATGGTTTTACATTTATATTTATGGTGCTTGTATAGTGGATTTTGCCATCTTTAATTTATTTTTAGGTGTAAAATTACGACATTTTCATCAATAATCAAATCTATATTTCAGTTTATGTTCATTTTAGATGTATTAAATATGTTAAATACTGTGCTTGGCTGCCCCTTGTCAATCATGGTTCTGGACCTCGGTTCTCATGATTGATAATGTTTCTGACAGGAGGATTTCCAGCAACGAGACATATTAACAGTCTTGCAAATAGGTGTCAGAATTCTCCTTTAAAACTTATGGACAATTTTGGCATGGGAAAAAAAGAATAGGTTTTTTTATATATATATATTTTAGTTTGCAATCTTCATTTTTTCATTGATTTTTCAGACACCCTGATATGCAGCTTGCAGCATCTTTGAGATTTTTCTCTTGTGTTTGTGGAGTGTGTCTTCAAGTAATATAGGCTGAATGTGAAGTCTGTGTCTTTAAGGGGTGCTGCTGTCTTTATTCACATATTCTTGAGAAAATAAATATTTGATACACTGACAATTTTGCTAGTTTTCCCACCTAAAAAGAACTTAATATTTGGTACAGAAAGCTTTCTGTGCAATTACAGAGGTCAGTCGTTTCCTGTAGTTCTTGACCAAGTTTGCACAAACTGCAGCAGGGATTTTGGCCCACTCATCCATCAGACCTTCTCCAAATCTATCAGGTTTCGGGGCTTCCATTGCGCAACATTGAGGTTCAGCTCCTCCAAAGAATTTCGATTGTGTTCTCAGATCTGGAGACTGGCTAGGCCACTCCAGGACCTTGACGTACTTCTTAAGGAGCCACTCCTTAGTTGTTCTGGCTGTGTGTTTCGAGTCATTTTCATGCTGGAGGATCTAGCCATGACCCTTCTTCCATGCTTTTACTGTACACGATACATGGCCTCATCCATCCTCCCTACAATACAATGCCATTGTCCTAGCCCCTTTGCAGAAAAACACCACCAAAGTATGTTGTTTCCACCCTCATGCTTCATGGTTGGGTTGGTGTTGTTGTGGTTATAGTTATCCTTCTTCCTCCAAACATGGCGAGTGGAGTTGATACCAAAAAGTTCTATTTTGGTCTCATCTGACCACATGATCTTCTCCGATGCCTTCTCTGGATCATTCATATGGATATTGGCACACTTCAAATGGGCCTGGACATGTGCATGAGCAGGGGGGACTTGCGTGCCTTGCAGGATGTTAATCCATGATCGTGTAGTGTGTTACTAACGGTAATCTTTGAGACTGTGGTACCAGCTCTCTTCAGGTCATTGACAAGGTCCTCCTGTGTAGTTCTGAGCTGATTCCTGACCTTTCTCAGAATCATCCTTACCCCATGAGGTGAGATCTTGCATGGAGCCCCAGACTAAGTAAGATTAACAGTCATCTTCTGTTTTTTCCTAATAATTGCGCCAACAGTTGTGGCCTTCTCACCAAGCTGCTTGCCTATTGCCCTGTAGCCCTTCTTAGCCTTGTGGAGTTCTACAATTTTGTCCCTGGTGTCTTTAGATAGCTCTTTGGTTTTAGCCATGGTGGAGAGTTTTGAGTGTCTGGACAAGTGTCTTTGATACAGATAACGAGTTCAAACAGGTGCAATTAATACAGGTGATGAGTGTAGAAAAAACAGGTCTATGTGAGCCAGAATCCTTGCTGGTTGGTAGGTGATCAAATACTTATTCAATGCAATAAAATGCAAATTAATTATTTTAAAATCCAACAATGTGATTTTCTGTTTTTTTGTTTTTATTCTGTTTGTCACAGTTATAGTGTACCTTTGGTAACAATTACAGACCTCTCCATTCTTTGTAGGCGGGAAAATTGGAAAATCGGCAGTGTATCAAATACTTTGTTTTTCCACTGTATAGGAGCAGAGTTTTCCACTACCTTCCAATTTTTGCATCTTCATGCTGTGGAAACTGTGTACAGCAAAAATAAGGAAGAAAGAAAAGTGGCACTCATTATAAGTGCCTTGCATCTTTAGTTCGTATAAATAATGTGGCAGGATACAGCGGGAGGAAATCGTTGCATGTAGGTGACGGCTCTTGTGCGCTGCGCTTTGTCTGGCCTATGTGCAGAGCTACGCGAAACAGTCACCGCCTACATGCAGCCTCCCGCTGTATCGTAGCTGCCACATTGGGCCCACCCATAGCCTTCATACACAAATCTGTGTACAACCTCTAGCCTGATGATATCCTAATGAATCAGGCCCTATCTAAGTGGTGGTGTTCATAATAAGTTGACATTTGTTCACCACTGAGTTTTCTTTATATCTCATACATAGAGCTGATCGAACAGCCAATAATCCGGGGCCAGCAGATCACTAACAGATTTAAAAAAGAATCCGATCCACTCCGGAATCCGGTGCCCATATAAGTCAATGGGGACCAGAATCCGGAGGGTCAAAACGTTTGTGGAGGGGCTGGGGGGCTAGGAGCGAGCGCGGCATACTCACCGAGGTGCTGTCATGGCGGCACACGCCTTCCGGGTCACGCTGTTACCTTCCAGAGCCGACAATTCAATATTCATTGTTTTCCCCGCCCACCGGCTCGCGTTGGTTGCAGCTAGACACGCCCCCACCCTGAGTGTCAGCGTGTCAGCTAACTGCAACCAATCACAGGTGCCAGGACGGCCGGTGGGCGGGGGAAAGCAGTGTGTCTGTCGCAAGTGTGACTCCATCTTTTTTTTTTTTAATATTAATTAAATAAATAATTAAAAAACCCGACGTGCGGTCCCCCCTAATTTTCATCCCCAGCCATGGTAATGCCGGCCGGGAGCTGGTATTTTAGCCCGCAGCCGCCTGGTATAGCCGCATGTATTACATGCGGCTATACCGATACATTACCGGCTCTTCCCAGCGGCGTGATGTGGTGCCAGTCGGGGTAATAGGTTTGTGATCGCACGGGCGTCTGTGAGATACCCGCATCACAAACCTGCAAATGAATGTAAACAAACACACAGAGAAATCCTTATTTACAATAAAGCACAAGCGCAGCCTCGTTCACCATTTTATTACCCCAACTCCCTCCGGTGTAATCCACATATCCCACGGTGACACATCCAGCTCTGCTACATCTCACAGCTAGCAGCCGTAAAGCACGGCTGCCCGCTCTGAGTGTAGACACTGACTGAGCGGCTGTGACAGGCTGGGCTGTGACATTGTCTCCTCCGCAGCTCCAGCCCCTCCCCTCCTCAGTGCTGGCTGCAGCAGAGGTCTGCTCTCACTGACCTCAGTGGCAGGGACGGACTCTCGCGTGGCACTCTGCTCTGCTGTACTGCCAGCGTGAGGCTAGTTTCACACTTGCGTTCAGCGCATTCCGTCACTATGGAGAATAGCGCAGTCCGTTAACGCACTGCGCTATTCTCCATAGACTTGTATGGATGACGCACTGTAACGCAAGTGTCTGCGTTGCATCTGCTGGACGACGCAGCGTCGTTATTTTGATGCTGCGTCGAGCGGATGGAACGCTACATGTAGCGTTTTTCTGCGCTTGGCGGAGTGTCAAAAAAACGGAACCTGCATAATGTTTCTGACAGGAGGATTTCCAGCAACGAGACATATTAACAGTCTTGCAAATAGGTGTCAGAATTCTCCTTTAAAACTTATGGACAATTTTGGCATGGGAAAAAAAGAATAGGTTTTTTTATATATATATATTTTAGTTTGCAATCTTCATTTTTTCATTGATTTTTCAGACACCCTGATATGCAGCTTGCAGCATCTTTGAGATTTTTCTCTTGTGTTTGTGGAGTGTGTCTTCAAGTAATATAGGCTGAATGTGAAGTCTGTGTCTTTAAGGGGTGCTGCTGTCTTTATTCACATATTCTTGAGAAAATAAATATTTGATACACTGACAATTTTGCTAGTTTTCCCACCTAAAAAGAACTTAATATTTGGTACAGAAAGCTTTCTGTGCAATTACAGAGGTCAGTCGTTTCCTGTAGTTCTTGACCAAGTTTGCACAAACTGCAGCAGGGATTTTGGCCCACTCATCCATCAGACCTTCTCCAAATCTATCAGGTTTCGGGGCTTCCATTGCGCAACATTGAGGTTCAGCTCCTCCAAAGAATTTCGATTGTGTTCTCAGATCTGGAGACTGGCTAGGCCACTCCAGGACCTTGACGTACTTCTTAAGGAGCCACTCCTTAGTTGTTCTGGCTGTGTGTTTCGAGTCATTTTCATGCTGGAGGATCTAGCCATGACCCTTCTTCCATGCTTTTACTGTACACGATACATGGCCTCATCCATCCTCCCTACAATACAATGCCGTTGTCCTAGCCCCTTTGCAGAAAAACACCACCAAAGTATGTTGTTTCCACCCTCATGCTTCATGGTTGGGTTGGTGTTGTTGTGGTTATAGTTATCCTTCTTCCTCCAAACATGGCGAGTGGAGTTGATACCAAAAAGTTCTATTTTGGTCTCATCTGACCACATGATCTTCTCCGATGCCTTCTCTGGATCATTCATATGGATATTGGCACACTTCAAATGGGCCTGGACATGTGCATGAGCAGGGGGGACTTGCGTGCCTTGCAGGATGTTAATCCATGATCGTGTAGTGTGTTACTAACGGTAATCTTTGAGACTGTGGTACCAGCTCTCTTCAGGTCATTGACAAGGTCCTCCTGTGTAGTTCTGAGCTGATTCCTGACCTTTCTCAGAATCATCCTTACCCCATGAGGTGAGATCTTGCATGGAGCCCCAGACTAAGTAAGATTAACAGTCATCTTCTGTTTTTTCCTAATAATTGCGCCAACAGTTGTGGCCTTCTCACCAAGCTGCTTGCCTATTGCCCTGTAGCCCTTCTTAGCCTTGTGGAGTTCTACAATTTTGTCCCTGGTGTCTTTAGATAGCTCTTTGGTTTTAGCCATGGTGGAGAGTTTTGAGTGTCTGGACAAGTGTCTTTGATACAGATAACGAGTTCAAACAGGTGCAATTAATACAGGTGATGAGTGTAGAAAAAACAGGTCTATGTGAGCCAGAATCCTTGCTGGTTGGTAGGTGATCAAATACTTATTCAATGCAATAAAATGCAAATTAATTATTTTAAAATCCAACAATGTGATTTTCTGTTTTTTTGTTTTTATTCTGTTTGTCACAGTTATAGTGTACCTTTGGTAACAATTACAGACCTCTCCATTCTTTGTAGGCGGGAAAATTGGAAAATCGGCAGTGTATCAAATACTTTGTTTTTCCACTGTATAGGAGCAGAGTTTTCCACTACCTTCCAATTTTTGCATCTTCATGCTGTGGAAACTGTGTACAGCAAAAATAAGGAAGAAAGAAAAGTGGCACTCATTATAAGTGCCTTGCATCTTTAGTTCGTATAAATAATGTGGCAGGATACAGCGGGAGGAAATCGTTGCATGTAGGTGACGGCTCTTGTGCGCTGCGCTTTGTCTGGCCTATGTGCAGAGCTACGCGAAACAGTCACCGCCTACATGCAGCCTCCCGCTGTATCGTAGCTGCCACATTGGGCCCACCCATAGCCTTCATACACAAATCTGTGTACAACCTCTAGCCTGATGATATCCTAATGAATCAGGCCCTATCTAAGTGGTGGTGTTCATAATAAGTTGACATTTGTTCACCACTGAGTTTTCTTTATATCTCATACATAGAGCTGATCGAACAGCCAATAATCCGGGGCCAGCAGATCACTAACAGATTTAAAAAAGAATCCGATCCACTCCGGAATCCGGTGCCCATATAAGTCAATGGGGACCAGAATCCGGAGGGTCAAAACGTTTGTGGAGGGGCTGGGGGGCTAGGAGCGAGCGCGGCATACTCACCGAGGTGCTGTCATGGCGGCACACGCCTTCCGGGTCACGCTGTTACCTTCCAGAGCCGACAATTCAATATTCATTGTTTTCCCCGCCCACCGGCTCGCGTTGGTTGCAGCTAGACACGCCCCCACCCTGAGTGTCAGCGTGTCAGCTAACTGCAACCAATCACAGGTGCCAGGACGGCCGGTGGGCGGGGAAAGCAGTGTGTCTGTCGCAAGTGTGACTCCATCTTTTTTTTTTTTAATATTAATTAAATAAATAATTAAAAAACCCGACGTGCGGTCCCCCCTAATTTTCATCCCCAGCCATGGTAATGCCGGCCGGGAGCTGGTATTTTAGCCCGCAGCCGCCTGGTATAGCCGCATGTATTACATGCGGCTATACCGATACATTACCGGCTCTTCCCAGCGGCGTGATGTGGTGCCAGTCGGGGTAATAGGTTTGTGATCGCACGGGCGTCTGTGAGATACCCGCATCACAAACCTGCAAATGAATGTAAACAAACACACAGAGAAATCCTTATTTACAATAAAGCACAAGCGCAGCCTCGTTCACCATTTTATTACCCCAACTCCCTCCGGTGTAATCCACATATCCCACGGTGACACATCCAGCTCTGCTACATCTCACAGCTAGCAGCCGTAAAGCACGGCTGCCCGCTCTGAGTGTAGACACTGACTGAGCGGCTGTGACAGGCTGGGCTGTGACATTGTCTCCTCCGCAGCTCCAGCCCCTCCCCTCCTCAGTGCTGGCTGCAGCAGAGGTCTGCTCTCACTGACCTCAGTGGCAGGGACGGACTCTCGCGTGGCACTCTGCTCTGCTGTACTGCCAGCGTGAGGCTAGTTTTCACACTTGCGTTCAGCGCATTCCGTCACTATGGAGAATAGCGCAGTCCGTTAACGCACTGCGCTATTCTCCATAGACTTGTATGGATGACGCACTGTAACGCAAGTGTCTGCGTTGCATCTGCTGGACGACGCAGCGTCGTTATTTTGATGCTGCGTCGAGCGGATGGAACGCTACATGTAGCGTTTTTCTGCGCTTGGCGGAGTGTCAAAAAAAACGGAACCTGCAGGAATCCGTTTGGCGTCCGTTGTTTTTATAATGGACGCCTATGGTGGCGGATTCCGTTAGAATGCGTCATTTGACGGATTCCGTTAACACATCCGTCTTTACACAACTGCGCGTGCCCAGATGTGTAAAGTCAAGGAAACATAACTATAACGGATTGCGTTATTTTGTACGATCTGTAGCATCCGTTGTGCCACTATATGCAACGCATCCGTTGCATGTGTCACACAACGCAATGCTACGGATCCCGTCCAACGCAAGTGTGAAACTAGCCTGAGCCGTGTGTCATGCGATGGGATGGCACCGATGCATGCGGTGACAGTGGAGGAGATGGGGAGAAGTGCTCCCTCTATCTTCTCCGCTTCTGTGATGCGATTGCAAGATCACATCACAGTCGCATGACCCTCGGCTGACAACCTGCAGCAGAGGGTCATTTGCATATCGCTTCCGACGCTGGCGCATCGGAAGCGGTATGCAAGTGTACAAGAGCCCTCAGACGTGTGCGGCTGTGCTGCAATGTCAGACTTGTGGGAGTCCCACGCTGTAACTGCTGCCTAAGATAAACCGCATGCGTTTGTTTGTTTTTTTTAATTTAAATAATTAAAAAAAAAAAAATGACGTGCGGTCCCCCCCAATTTTCATTCCCAGCCATGATAACGCCGGCTGGGGGCTGGTAAATCCTCAGCCCGCAGCCGCCCGGTATGGTCGCATCTGTTAGATGTGGCCATTCCGGTGCAATATCGGCTCATCTTGATTGCCCTGGTGCGGTGGCAATCAAGGTAATAGCAGGAGTTAATAACAGCGCATGGCTGCTATTAAACCTCAGGTTTGTGATCGCACGGGCGTCTGTGAGATACCCGCATCACAAACCTGTAAATTACAGTAAATAAACAAGACACAGAGAAATCTTTTATTTGGAATAAATTACACACGCAGCCTCCTCCTTCACCACTTTATTGTCCCAACACAGCCCTGCAGCTCCGGCGTAATCCACACGACATCCAGCGGAGACACATCCAGCTCTGCTACATATCAGAGTGGGCAACCATAGAGCACGGCTCCCTGCTCTGAGTGCAGCGTAGTACTGACCGCGATAAGCGATGACTGCACGGCAGAGCTGTTACAGGCTGAGGGGCGCGTCAGACAGGAACCAATCACAGCTGAGAGGACGGCCGGTGGGCAGGGAAAACACGGAAAGCTGTGTGATTGTGTGCACAGCAGACGAAGTGAAAGCGCGACCCGGAAGCAAGTGTGCCGCCATGACAGAGTCTCGGTAAGTATAAAACGCTCATTTATTTATTGTTTTTTTTCATTTTTATTAATTGCCGATTCCAGATCGTGCAGCCGGAATCCCGCGCCCGGGTCCGGCCCGGGGATTGCGCTGAAACCGCGCGGATCCGGACGTTTACAGTCCGGGTCCGCTCAACACTACTCATATATAGTGTATTTTTACTGCCGCTGTCTCTGGACTTTAGGGAGCTGAAATGAAAATTGTTTCGGCGTATATCCTCTGACTCATGATCTAGCTGGAAGTTTCCATCTTTATATAAATTGTCTCTCCAGTAAAGGAGACAAACTCTAGCACAGCGCCACCTACTGGCTTGCAAAGTCTCCTTAAGGAGAATAGTGTTCCCCCGTCATCTTTATATAAGACACTTGGGATCATGCATGGTTCCACAGGTCTCCTTTCATAAAGATTTGACAAGAGAAGATACTCAAACTTTTCATCTTTCTGAATTCACAGTGTAGAAAAGAAAAAAAACAATAAATAAAGAAGGGGAGGGTATTGACTGGCATAAGTACTAGTGTTACTATGTATCTTTTGTGTGCCACCTCAACAGTAATTTTTGCATCTTGGTATTGTAGATGTGAAGGTATTGGAATGGTAATAATTAATCATAGCACTACCGTAATAAGTGTAATTCTCCTTGTCGCGTACATTGGTGATCAGAACAGTAATATTGAATGCATGAAGAATAATCTAAAAGTGTAATTCCTTCCTAGAAGAAAACATTTAGTCATTTGTTATATTCAATAAAATAGAAAATTGGTACACAGGAAAATAAAATGGTTGATCTAAAAACAAATAATGGTGTAGATGTTACATTGTAATTCCGCCTCAGCAGTTTGCTCTCTTTGCAGTTTTTTCATAGCATCAGCTAACTTCCTAGGAGCCTGGAAATACACTGTATCAGCAAAGCTACTGGTTTAAATGGTTCACTATTGTTCATATGGGAATTCTAGTAAGAAGGAAAAATCTGAATAGCAAAAAGTCTGATTGCTGTATCTGTCCTTGGATCCACATCTACACAATAGGTGCCGACGGTGCAGTATAAGGCTATGTGCCCACGTTGCGTTCTGTCCCTGCAGAAATTTCTGCAGCGATTTGAACAGCACACGTGCGCTTCAAATCGCTGCAGAAACAGTGCGTACTGAAAAGCCATTTCATGCGCTCTGGATGCAGCCTCTCCCATAGACAGAGCGGGGGCTGCATGCAGAGCGCACGAAAGAAGTGACATGTCACTTCTTAGAATGCAGCGCTTCGGCAGTAGCTGAAGCACTGCATTCTACTACGCCACGTGGAAATGGATTAGGCACAATCTTCATAGATTGTGCTGGGGATGCAGGACGCATGCAGTTACGCTGCGGTGCAGAACGCAGCGTAACTGCATGAAAATACGCTACGTGGGCACATAGCCTAACAGTGACTTGTGCTGAGGTGACAAGGGACTAAAGATCTCATGGGCAGTATTTTGGACTGGCTACTGGGGTGGTTACACCCAGACCTTCTGGTCAGGTCGAGACCCACTCACATCAGGTGCTTTTTGAATCCTGAACTTTATCAATTGTAATCCGATTTGTGGGTTATTACATTTATGTTCAGAATTTATAAAGGATATTGATAATGTGTATTCCCCTTTTTTAGTTATGCAGCTAGATTTTTGGCTTTTGGGATTTTCTAGATTTTGGGGTTATCACAACATTTTACCGGCTGGGAGGGGAAACTATTCCCAAGTGCCACCATACAAGCCTTGTGCACTTGGAAAACTGTTCCCAAGTGTCACCATAGAAGCTCTGGGCCCTTGGCAAAATATTCCCAAGTGCCAGGATACAAACGCTGGGCATAAGGCTAAATATTCCCAAGTGCCACCTTACAAGCTTTGGGCACTAGACAAAACATCACCAAGTGCCACCATACAAGCTCTTGACACTTGTCAAAATACTCCCAAGTGCCACCATACAAGCTCTCATTACTTGGCAAAATATACCCAAGTGTCACCATACAAGCTCTCGGCACTTAGCTCTGTTGCATGTATGAATTTTACAGATTTTAGAGACAAATTTAGAGAAAATAATTAAATTTCCCCATAATTAATTCACGGTGTGGCAAGCATCATAATGTACATAAGTCTCATTGAGTGTTGCAATACGTTGCAAGCAGAAAACAACCTATAGCCTTCCCTACTTCAGTGGCCGGCCTGGACACTGGCAGTCAGGTTTCTCTCTCATTTACCAGTGAGATTAAGTTTGTATTTAGTCAATAATTTTTATTTGGATTTGCTGACAGCGTGTTATTAATCTTTAAACACTCTGCAGATTCCTTACAATGCCATTTTCTGTGCCCTATGGCAGAAGCGAATAAGCACAGTAGAAACTGTTTCTGTCTTTACTCATATTTTAATTAGATTTCAACGGTTATTTTCTCATGATTGTGAATGTTTATGTATCTACCATGTAAACAGTGCTGCGCCAAATATAACTTTGTTTGACAACACTTAAAGGGGTTGTTCCCTTTCATTCAAACTGTGATGAACTGTAATGAAGAAACAAACAGATGTACTCAACTTCTTTATGGGCACCATTGAGTCTTGCCGCTGCTCCCGATGTCTGGCATTGGCTGTGATGATGATATGACAGCTTGGTAGCCAATCGGTGAGCTCAGCAGGTTTGAGTTCCCATGAAGCCCAAATGCCTGACCCACTGAGCTCACTGATTGGCTATCGATATGACGTCATCACCACAAACAATGCCAGATACCGGGAGCAGCTGCGAGACTCATCTCAGGACCCAGGGAAGTTAGGTACAGCTCAGTTTGTTTCTTTATAATAGCCTGCAACTGGAGATGAAAGGAAAATAAAAAGAAATTAACTCAAAAAACTTCTTCACATGATATGATTCACATATGACAAGTATAGTATCTTTTGGCGTCTCACTTTACGGTTCCACGATCATTGCGTTATTGGGGGTCCCACCACTGAGTCACTCCCAGTCCTCAGCTATTCATACCACTCTGTAGCACAAAGAAACTCTCTCCCCAGTTTTATGGCCCAATTCGTGTATCCACGCATCTTATTTTTCAGTTGTGCGAAGGTTAAAAATTCCCCTTGTGCTGAAGCCTGGAGCTCACATCTAACAGATGCCCACCAGGTGGTTTGTATTTTCGGCACAGTGCGGTACTTGGAGTGGGGGCCATAGAGTTCCATTAATTGGCATAAAAAGGAGACGGTACAATGTAGTAAGAAATGGAGTTCTCTCTAAAGCAATAGAAAAACTGCTCACCTTTCTTACTGTGTTAATTTACTAATTGAAAGTCATCTATCATTACTTCATGAGCCACTTACTCAGCTCCGTGGTTCCTCAAAGTTCAATAATCAATTGGATATTACAGGCATGTGCTGAGTCAGGCCTCGTTCCAACATCTCACTCACAAGGAGCGTCACGTGTGACAAGAACAAGCCATGCTGCCGTTCTCGCACCACACCATTATATGCACCGTTACACTTCTTCCGGGAAGACCCTAATTACTACAAACGGGAACACCAATGTAGGACTTGCATCCAATATATGTAATATAATCATTTGTCCTGCATCTTCTTTCCAGGATGTCTCAATTTAAGTGAACAAATGGTTTTAATATGTGACTTAGTATTGATTAGAAAGAATTATTGAATGTACAAGAAACCACCTATTAGAATTTCACAGACATGTCATGGTGCCATTATAGATGTTTGACCTCTTTAATGATTCACACATCGAACATGCTGCTTAACTCTGAATACATTGTTATAAAATGTATGTAGTCCCCAATCATGATCACTTTTTCAGTGGGAATTGAGAATAATTAAATATGACCTATTTATCCTGTATCTGTTCTCCAATAAATGATTATTTCTTAGGTATATCTACTGATTAAATATACATATACTGGATGGTAATTTCAATTTCCCCTAATAATGAGACATATAAAGGTTTGTCTGCTATCAGATAAGACATTGCCACTCTTGCTTGTGGCTTGTGTCTAGTTTTGCAGATCATATACTTTAATAGGTTGAATTGCAATACTAGGTTCAGCTTTTTAACCCTTTATTTTGCTGTATGAATCCAGACAATGATCTTGAGCCCATGACCATCTGTATAAATGGAAAGAGAAGAGTAGAGGATGAGTCAATGGAAACTTATATGAATGAAAAGTGGGAAGGATGGGTCCATTGAGATTTACATGAATGAAGGAGCGTAGAGTCCATGGAAAGCTGCATATAGAAAGTTGGGAGGACAGGTCCATGGAGATGCGCCATATAGACAAAAATATCGGGATACACCTTAATCAGTGAATTCAGGTTTCTGATTTAATCCCATGGCCACAGGTGTACAAAATCCAGCCCATGCCATGCAGCCTGCAAACACTAATGAAAGAATGGGTCATTCTAAAGCGCTCACTGAAATTTAACGTGGTACTGTACTAGGCTTCCACCAGTCATTTTGTCAAATGTCTTCCTTACTAAATATTCCAACACGAACTGAGTGGTATTATTGAAAAGTGCAAGTGTTTAGGAAGTGCAGCAATTCAGCCACAGACAGACTATGTAGCATTACAGAATTGAGGCAAATAGTGCAGAAAAGTCACAACGCTCTGCTCAGTGGTGGACACAAACAGAAGAGGGACCCGTGCAGGAACAATGTATGAGCGCTCTGCAGTTCAAAAGCTCATCAAAATGCACAATATAATCGGTTTTGGAGGTAGAATTGGCCCCCTTTACCTTATGGGCCCCTGTGCGGCTGCACAGTTTGCACTAATGATATGTCCACCCCTGGCTCTGCTGACTCAATAACTGCAGAGTCAAAACCTTCTCTAGCATTGACTTTAGGACAAAAACTGTACAATGGGAGCTTCATGACATGGGTTTCCATGGCCATATAGCTGCATGCAAGCTTTACATCACCAAGCACCAATGCTAAGCATCAAATGGAGTGGTGTAAAGCATGGCCTAGACTCTCAATCTGCGCAAATGTGTTCTGTGCAGTGAGACGTCAATCATCTCAATATGGCAGTCTGATGGATAGCTGGGTTTGGCAATTGCCAGGCTAACATTATCTGACTGACTGCATTTTAGCAACTGTAATGTTTGGAGTAGGGGCAATACTATGGTCTTCTTTTTTTCAAGAGTTGGTCCCTTAATTCCAGTAATGTGAAATCATATTGCTTCCGCATGCAAAACATTGTGGATAGTTGTAGCTTCCAATATAGTGGAAACAGTTTGGGAAATGTCCTTTTCTGATCCCCATGACTGTGCCCAAGTGCACAAAGCAAGGCATGATTGGGGGAGTATTGTGTAGGTAACTTGACTGGCTGTACACCTCAACCCCATTGAACACTTTAGAGATGCACAACAACAGAAATTGCGAACCAGGCTCTCGTGTCCAACATCAATGTCATGTTCTTCTAAATTACCCCAGACACAACAAAAATGTTGTTGAAAGCCTTCCCAGAAGTGGCAATTACTTCAACATATACAAAGATGAAGTCAGCTCTAACAACTTCAGGAGAGCCTCTGTTTCTTTTTGGAAGGATAAAGAATTTAGGATGTAATTTTAGTGACAGTTGTTTAGTAACTAATTTTTCCTGAAGAGGAAGTGCAAGGACATTGCTAATCTCCTCCATAGTTCACAGCTTGTGGTCAGTATACTGCTAAAGGACATGTGTAACAAAAATACATTGTTTTTGAAAACCCTTTTAAAGGGGCCTTTCACCAGTTTTAGTGTATACAGTGTGTCCACCCATACCCTGTCCACCGCCATTAACTTGAGAAAGGCGGCAACTATAGGCATAGAATTGGTGTCTAGGTATAGTAAAGTAGCCATGTGCAGCGCAATGAAACCACCTATGGCGCCACCTGGTGGAAAACAAAGGAACTAGCATTTTTATCTCAAAAACGGAACGAGATAGAGAAAAAAAGTGAATTACAAAGTTGTAGGGTATCATCAATTCAATAAAAATCGACACCTTGCATACAAAAATGCTATGATTAGAACGTGTAAAACAAGACTGCGGACGTGAATCAATACCTCATGGAGACCTTCCTACAAGTCATTGGGTATGGTGGCTGCGTGAAGTGGCCTCCATGCTCACCTGAACTGACCCCATTGGACTTCTTTCTGTGAGGTCACATCAAACAGCAGGTGTTTGCGACCCCTCCAGCAACATTGCAGGACCTACGACGACGTATTATAGATGCTTGTGCAAACGTGTCACCTACCATATAGTACAATGTGCAGCAAGATGCAGTGTGCTGTCCAGAGTACGTATGTGCATTGCAGCTGATGGTGGCCACTTTGAGCATCAAAGTTAAATGAGCGCCATATTCGTGACCAGCTTTCAATGTTTTGGGAGGGTCATGGGTTTCATATCATAGCATTTCTGTATGCAAGGTGTCGATTCATATTGAATTGATGCCCTACAATTTTTTAATTCACTTTTTTTCTCTGTCTCGTTCCTTTTTCGAGATAAAAATGCTAACTCTGTTGTTTTCCACTAGGTGGCGCTATATTTGGTTTTATTGCGTAGCGCATGGCTACTGTACTATACCTAGACACCACTTCTATGCCTATAGCTGCCGCTGTTCTCAAGTTAATGGCGGTGGACAGGATATGGGTGTTTACACACTGTATATCATAGTATAGTGGCTGCAGAGCTGAGTAAAATGTAGGTTGTTTTAGTTTCTTCTCTGTTGAGACGATATTGATTTGTAAATTTTAGATTATGATTTTTGTTAAGTTCAAGGGGGCATTACCAGTGATTTTTCACTGGGTATGTAATTCTTCCCTTCTGTGAAGTTGACCAATCATAAGTAGGCAGCAACATATTGAGAATACGCCCCCATAATAGCTTAGAGCAAGATTCTCATGTGTGAGATATGTAATAACAGATGTAATGCAGAGCTGTGTTTGATTACAAAGTGCAGAGCAGAGGTGAATGTGATTACATTTACACCTTTCAGCTGTCATCTCACCACAGCAGTGTGCTGGGAGGGTCAGTACAACAGAGCTGAGCTTTGTCTCAGTACAAACACTATCGCAGCTTTCCTCTCACGTTCATGTCAGCTCAGTTGTACTCTCCACTCCCAACACAGACTACCATGAGATGAAAGCTGAAGGTGTTAGTAATCTCTACTCGTACCATTTTTTAATCACAATCATATTTGCTCTTCTTCCGACACTTTGTAAACACACAGATTTTCAGTGAGACCAATGAAGAGAGCAAGGCTGTATGTCATTACATGTCTCATGCCACTGGGTGAAACAGACCAAAGAGGGCCCTTGTGTACGAATAGTATTTGAGGTGTTTGCAGTCCAACAGCTCATCATAATGCACAATTCAACCTGCAGCATGATTACATACAAGTCAATTGGTCCTTGAGAAACACGTACAGGACACGGATGACATCCATGTGCCATCCATGTGATGCGGACCAGAATTAAATGCATTCAAAGAATAACTGCCTTTTAAGTGTTAAAGATGTGCAAAGTTGAGAGAGATAGACAGATAGATGGATATAGAGAAAAAATAATACATATATATTTTTCAGCTATTAACCTAATAAAAAATTAAATGAAAAAACAACAACAAAGTGTGGTCCCCCATTTTTGATAAGTAGCAAAAGTAAAGCTGACAGCTGTTGACTGATGTTATCAGGCTGAGAAGGGTCAAATAACCATGGACCTTCCCAGCCTGATAACATCAGTCTGCATCTGTTTGCTTTGACTTTATTGGTTATCAAAAATGGGGGGACTCCATGTTGTTTTTTTTCCAATTAATTGTTTTTTGGGCTAAAAACTGTAAAAATCTATTTATCTCTTTGCACATCTTTAACACATTAAAAACCATTCATTTCTGTGTCATGCGTTTTTTTCCGGGACGTGTCACATAGATGGCATACGCATGACACATACGTACACACAGAAAGGGAAACGGAACGTGCCACACCTGCATTTTTTTATTAGACATCTGAAGGTGGCTTAAAGGTGAGAAGTTTCATATACTATAAAATGTACAGGCAGTCAAGCAGTGTGGATGTAAAAACTAACCAACATTGGGTGAGTTGCAATGAAATAGTTAACTGTAAGGCTAAAGGAGGATGAAAAAAATAATCAAGCTTCTTGAGCCAAATGGCAGCCGCAGGGTATGGAACAAGAATTAATACTATTATAATCTGACTTCTTTCCAAATGTTTTACAAATTTAAATTCAGTCTTGTCACAGCCCCAAAAACTTCAATGCAGTCTCCATAAATATACTGAGTACGTTCTGCAGAATATCTTCTAAAATGATTTTATGTCCTTCATTGTCCTTTTTTGTTTTTCTCTCCACTCCGTGCCTGTAGGTGACTGATATGATGCAGAAAGCTCTCTTTGACTTTTTGAAGCACAGATTTGATGGCAGGTGAGATCAAAAATGTTTTGGGGGTAAATTCTACATCATGTACAGTAGGCATCTAAAGGTGTGGCATTCAGCTTTATGTTGCTATGTTTGTTGACTGAATGATTATCTTGTTCTAAAATTATTGTTGATGAGAACAACCTAGATTCTGGAATTGTATCGCTGCACTCGGCCGTCTCAGTGTACGCTCGCACTCAGTACACCTAGCGATCAGTTAGACCCCAAGTAATCAAACATTTCTTACTTGTCCTGTGATAGTTTGTTGGAAAACCACTTCAGGGTAGGGAATATCATGTAGCTTGCTGAAATACGTCATCAATACAATTTTGGGGGTTACTTATACCATTTATGTCCTTGATATGCATAACTATTTACATAAGTTGAAGAGTAGACATCTAAAGGATCTGAATACTGTATTTATTGCATATTTTCAGAATCTCCATAACGCGAGTCACAGCCGACCTGTCTTTGGCAAAGCGTTCTGTACTCAATAATCCAGGCAGGAGAGCCATCATTGAACGATCAAGCACCCGCTCCAGCATCGGTGAGAGCAGCATTTTCATATTTTACAAAATATTTAATAGCCAAATGGATTTTGGGGAGACAGAAATAGAATACAGGTGTACTCCGCCATAATTTACCAATGGGTTACCAATAGGTTCAGTACAATAGCGAGACTCTGAGTGTTCAGGTCGTAATACACAAAGATGAATGTAAATCTACCACTTGGGGGACACTGGGACTCAGATGGAGGAAGGGCTCCTGAGTGTAGTAATACTGAGGTACACTAGAGGTCGCTAACACAGGCGCAGGGATAGTCAGTCAGCCAAGGTCTGTGCCGGGATGTCATGTTTGTTCTGAGAATTATGCAAGCCAAAATCAAAGAACAAAACCGAGGTCGGAGGCCGGGAGAAAAAGTAAGCACAAGAGAGGGAGTGGAGGTCGGGACACAGAATGGGACCAGGGTCAGGAAAACAGGGAAGACAAAACGGGCAGAAGAGATGGCGGTCAGGGAGAACAGGTACGCACAGAGGAGGGAGTGGAGGTGAGGCCACGAAACAAGACCAGGGTCAGGTAGACAGGGAGGTGAAACCGGGCAGGAGGGATGGAGGTCAGGGAGAATGGTACTGGGTAGCGGTACTTGATCAGAGTATACTCACAGGAACCAGTTGCATGCTGCAATGCAGGAACTATTACTGGCAGCGTCCCAGAGGTAACAACACCAATATATGGCGGTGTGACCTCCGGAACGAGGCACGACCGAACAGGCCCCTCCCCTCGGATCTAACAACATACATGCACTGGCTCTGCAGAGTCAGAGCCATGCTAAAATTATGACAGTGTAGACGTAATATGGCTGTGTGAAATTCACTGTAAATACTTTTCAGGCAGGAACAAAGTCTGTTTCCCAAATGACCTCCTGTAGGTAATTATAATTAGATGCTAGGATATTAAGAAGGAAATCAGAATATACACTTATGGCTTAAAACCAAAAAGCAAAGCTAAGATCCAGTGAATTGGATTCTAGACCCAACTAAGTGTCTTTTCCAGGAGAAAACCGCAGGAAAAAAGCGCTCAAGCTGAAAATAATGAATGAATGCGCAGCAATGTGAAAATGTTTTTTGGTTTTTTTTTAAGCGTTCTAGACTTCAGAACCTGTGATGCGGCAAAAAGAAGTGACCAGAACATTCTTCAGATAAATCACTGACAACTAGAAATATTTGACGCAAACATAAAAAAAAATCACTGAACAATCCATCTCATAGTATTTACCAGATATGGCTTGAAAAAGAGACCACTTAATAATGGTTCAACCACACAAAAAGGAGTAACAAAAAAAACAAGGATGAATGTGACTATCGAAGTAACATAGATATATACCGTATAAGTAGAATAGTTTCATTACAATGGGGGATCAGAAGGTCAGCAAAATAGTGGGGGGCCGTGTGACAGCATCAGGGCTCATTAATAAGATGGAATGTGTCAGTAACAGAAATGTCAGACGGGGTTTTAAAAAGACATGATCAGTCTGCATCTCTGTTGGTTATACACAAGTTAAGCCATGACCTGTACAGTCAGAATACGTCAGTTATACCCAGGTAGGGCCTTCATCCCTCTCATTATAATTAGAGACACAGATCCATATTGGTCGGTCATCTGTATCACTGCTACACTGGCTAGGCTTTATCACTGTCAAAACTATATTAAACACCCTATTGTACCCTGATCTTAGTCCCTGCCTTGCCGCAGAGGATAATATAATAAAATGAACAGAAAATGGCGCTGCAGCTCAACGTCAGTTGGCCCTATTCTGCACTATACCGAACCTTCATAAATTATTATTATTATGGCAAAATTTATCCCATGGTGTTTTACAGGTGAAAAGGTGTATACATAATGAAAACAGACAAAAACTTGTGAACGAGGGGGGTATTTTTCATGTTTTTTGCAGTAAGAATTACTGTACCACAATTGTGAAAAAAGTATACAGTTTTTATTATTACAAAAAATACAAAATACTGGAAATCACATGTGATTGCACTTAGTGGTTAGACATACATAGTTAAAATCCAATTAAATGAGACAGAGAAAAGAAGGTCACAGGGAGGGAGACAGGCTACCCCTTAATTTCTGTGCAGGGAACAGGATAGTTAGATTATTTCCCAGATGGCCATATAAATAACCAGAGAAACATAGGTATATCCCCTAAGATAGTAGAGTAATGGAGTGCTTATACATGAAAAGTAACCAACAGGATAAGGTCCAAATCAGGGCCTGAACACAATAGTATGTCACACCACCAGCGAGTACATAGCATAATCTCAAATAAAAAAAAAAAGTCATACAACCCGGGTCCACATGTGAGGCTGACAGACTCCCCTCCTTGGGTGCTATACATACCACAGGTAGGTCCTTCAGGTGCCAATCTCCACCATTGTATGATTTATTTTTTTTTTTTTTAGATTATGCTATGTACTCGCTGGTGGTGTGACATACTAATGTGTTCAGGCCCTGATTTGAACCTTTTCCTGTTGGTTACTTTTCATGTATAAGCACTCCATTACTCTACTATCTTAGGGGATATACCTATGTTTCTCTGGGTATTTATATGGCCATCTGGGCTATAATCTAACTATCCTGTTCCCTGCACAGAAATTAAGGGGTAGCCTGTCTCCCTCCCTGTGACCTTCTTTTCTCTGTCTCATTTAATTGGATTTTAACTATGTATGTCTAACCACTAAGTGCAATCACATGTGATTTCCAGTATTTTGTATTTTTTGTAATAATAAAAACTGTATACTTTTTTCACAATTGTGGTACAGTAATTCTTACTCCAAAAAAACATGAAAAATACCCCCCTCGTTCACAAGTTTTTGTCTGTTTTCATTATGTATACACCTTTTCAACTGTAAAACGCCATGGGATAAATTTTGCCATAATAATAATAATTTATGAAGGTTTGGTATAGTGAAAAATACACCCCCCAAAATTCACAAGTTTTTGTATGTATTATATGGGGTTCATGTACACTACCATCATTATGAGGTTCGCTGTACTTGGTCTTTGTTTTTCTCATAATGAAAACAGGTACAAGAATCATGAACAATACAAGGAACAGACTGGTACAGGAGGAGAGAGGACCCTGCCCGCGAGGGCTCACTATTTATTATGTTAACTCCAGATTTATGTCGCTGAACATATACAACATATAACTAGCCTGTATAACAGAAACCAGCTCCTATACTGAGTCAGGGTTTCCCACATTACAGTATACACATATTCCGAATAGTAAATGCCTCACAGTTCAGATACAGAGACAATTAAAGCACCAATTCAATCCTTTCCCCACACCACACTTTTGCTTCCAGACTCCTATAGATTCCAATACCAGTTACCAAATTTCGCTAGGTAAATTTAACCCCTCTCAGAGCCCTCCCCACATTCTTCCTCGTTTTCCTTCCTGCAGTTGTGCCCTTTAATAATTTTCTTTTTACATACTCTTAAGCAAAAGTTTGTACTTTTGTCATTTTGAAATATTTATCATTGTGTCTCTAAAACATCAATAAAAATCAAATAAAACTTAATATAAAAAAAATACCAAATCAAAAGTAAAATTACAATTATTCAGGTTAGTATCTTAGCTCAACACTTTTCCCCTTCATTGGTAGAAGCTTCTTTAGGAGAATCAATGAGGTTCCCAAGCAATCCAGGCAGTGCTACTTCTACCAGCATTCTCATATATGGTCTTTTAGGTAGATACTGTATATAAGGATATTCATAATGTACAAATCTTCAGTTGTGGTGACTTCTGTTTATGTTCAATATACTGGTATACAGCTGAAGTACAAAGTGAAATTGAGAGGATATTTGAGTTGGCCAAGACACTCCAACTAGTTATCCTTGATGCGGACACAATCAACCATCCTGCTCAACTGAGCAAAACGTCCCTGGCACCCATCATTGTGTATGTCAAAGTTTCATCCCCTAAGGTGAGTCAGATTGTCACTAAGTGTCTTTCAAATTGCAATGCTCAAGTGTCGTCTCATTCTAGATCTCATTGACATAGACTGCAGCAGAATGAACCTGGACAGCATACAGTGGCCCCCCAGGGTATTAATTTGGGCAGGAGCACTAACTGATCTCTTCATGCTCTTAAGCGGGCTTTACACGCTGCGACATCGCTAATGCGGAGTCGTTGAGGTCACGGATTTTGTGACGCACATCCGGCCGCATTAGCGATGCCGTTGCGTGTGACACCGATAAGCGATTTTGCATCGTTGCAAAACAGTGCAAAATCGCTAATCGGCGACACGGGGGTCCATTCTCAATTATCGTTACTTCAGCAGTAACGAGGTTGTTCGTCGTTCCTGCGGCAGCACACATCGCTGCGTGTGACGCCGCAGGAGCGAGGAAGCTCTCCCTACCTGCCTCCCGGCCGCTATGCGGAAGGAAGGAGGTGGGCGGGATGTTACGTCCCGCTCATCTCCGCCCCTCCGCTGCGATTGGGCGGCGGTTCAGTGACGTTTCAGTGACGTCGCTGTGACGCCGCACGGACCGCCCCCTTAGAAAGGAGGCGGTTCGCCGGTCACAGCGACGTCGCCGGACAGGTAAGTATGTGTGACGGCTCTGGGCGATGTTGTGCGGCACGGGCAGCGATTTGCCCGTGTCGCGCAACAGATGGGGGCGGATACCCACACTAGCGATATCGGGACCGATATCACAGTGTGTAAAGTAGCCTTTAGTTTTGGTGCTGGAGACAGCTCTCTAAGACGAAATAGAGAACAGGGCTTCCCTCCGCTTCCTCTGGTTCTACTAAGAGTTGTATCTGATTTAATTTTTAATGACTTCATGCTAAATTAGGACAGAGTGGTGCAGAGGCAAAAAAGGTTCCATTTTTTACTAGAGTTGAATTTCATAAAGGCACTATGTATGACACTGATGGGGACCACTCTGTGCTGCCTCCATCTATTAAACAAAAACAAGTGCCTATTTTTTGGGTGATAGTGGGAAAACCTCTACTTTGGGAAAGGTTCCTTTTTCTTATGTTGGGACCAAATCCTGTTTTTGGCAAACAATATATTGAGGGGGCAAATTCTGCCATGTACAGTAGCAATATACATACCTTTATCCCATTACTATTATAGTAGAATATTAATCTCTGGAGCAGAAAAAAAGGCAATAGATTTGCCATGTAACCATATTAAAAAGTCATAGCAAATTTGAAACATCCAACAAATTACCTTCTTGATTTAGTGATCAATAAGAAGATGAAGTAAACAAATCAATTATGGCAAATGTTCAGACATAAAATATTAGTGAGTTTTCTGAGCATTCCATTAAAGGGAATCTGTCAGCAGGTTTTTGCTACCTCATCTGAGAGCAGCATAATGTAGGCAGAAAGATCTTGAATCCAACTATGTATCCTTTAGATTACTGGGTGCAGCCGTTCTGACACAATCAGAATTTTTAGACATTCCCATGTAGCAGTGCTGAGAGAGCTGTCCAGTCCACACCAGGCTCTCAATAGAGATTGTACATTGATAGTAAGTTGTAAATTAGAGGAGGGGGTATGCCAGACTGCTGTGCCTATGACATTGTAAAAACTAGAAAAATTACTGGCACTTCCTAATCTCATAGTCTGAACTGGTGCATACTGAACATGCAATATCCAAAATAGCAGTTGCACTCAAGTAAAGGGAAAGATAAAAAACAAGTATCTAGATGGTGAACATTGGAATAAGAATACGCATCACTGCAAAGAAAACATGAAAACATTTTTTTTTTTTTTTTTAAATAAATATATGAGTTGCTTAGCAAATAAAGGTGGCCAAATTTACTTGTGCCCAGATATGTTTTTATCTTGGCAGTAATGCAAATTCATATTCCAATGTGCACCATCTATATACTTGTTTTTTCGCCTTCCCCTTACTTGAGTGCAACTGCTATTTTGGATATTGTATGTCATGTTCATTATGCACCAGTTCAGACTATGAGATTAGGAAGTGCCAATAATTTTTCTAGTTTGCATTATGAAGTCATGTCCTTTTGTCTGTGCACTCCTCCCAGTTATTATAGGTGTTTTAATTTTCCTTTTGCAGGTTCTATTCTAGCCCATGTAAAAGGTCAGTTTGGACAAGAGAAGGAATAGCATTTAGAGTAGGACCCAGATAAGAGTTACACCTTGAAGTGGTATCTGGGCACAAGTAAATTTGGACCCCTTTATTTGCTAAGTACCTCATATTTTTCAAACAAACATTTTCATGTTTTCTTGGCAGTAATGTGTATCATATTCTAATGTTCACCATCTACATTCTTGTTTTTTCTCCTTCCCTTTACTTGAGTGCAACTGCTATTTTGGATCCTGTGACATTGTAGTCTGAGCAATGATCAGTCCTGCTGCCTAAACAAACATAGCAAAAGAACAACATTTTGGACCTTGACAAGACAGGCATCCCTGAATTCTATGTTTTAACCCTTACAGCATGCTGTCTTTAGCTTACATAGCAATTACCCGCTGACAGATAATACCAAAACAATACAGTGTGCTATCCAAATCCCTACCAACCCTACTTTAGGGCCATAGGGGTCCTTATTAGAGATATGCAAAACCACTTTAAATAATTTCTTATTCACACACAGTTTGGCCTGTGCATTAATAGAGCAATTAACTATAGCAATGACACTGCACAAATCACAGTATAGACAATGGTTTGACATGTTATATAGCTGTGTTAGGATTTCTGGAGATGGTGAAGGGTCTCCTATTCACAATGACATAAAGTAACCGATCCTGAACTGATATACCTAGTAATATCTAATAGTGAGAGCTCTTTTTTTTATGGTCAGCCGCCAAATTAATCAGAGTTGATTAGGTTTATAGCTTTAGTGCTGGCGAAGACTCTTCGGTAATGGAGAAAAGAATATACATTGTAGATTTGCCTTTTGTACATGAGAATGGTATAAAAGTGAAGAATCTACTTGTGTGCCAGAAAGCCAGGCAAACATTCGGTCTTCAGAAACCTTTGCTTGTTTCTTTTAGGTGCTGCAGCGACTGATAAAATCCAGGGGGAAATCTCAAGTTAAACACCTCAATGTCCAGATGCTGGCAGCTGACAAACTGATACAATGCCCTCCGGTAAGAGAGACGGAGACGTGCCCACATATTGTCTAGAACAAATAGATCGTGCATTGTAATGGAAAGATTGAGGGTGTAGGGCTCTGGTATCAGGTGGGCACAAAACCCCAGTGGGGGTATTCTGTAGCTATCTAATAATTATTAGAAATGTTTCTATATCTATAGTGTATAGATCTCTGCCATGTGCTTATTATGACAATGTGTATGACGGCGACTCTTACACTGGCTTATTTAAGTCAGCCCCCTTCTCCATTTATGATTAATCTGTGAGAGAAAAGTGGGCTAGCTCGGTGACTAAAATGAGCCAGACAACCCCCTTCCCACAAAGAACTAGCCACAGTGAGGACTACAATAAGACAGGGGGAAGCGGAGCACCTAAAAATATATTAGTAAGTTGCATTATGTAACATTTTAAACATAATGGAAAATATTTTATTGCATTGAGCACCCCTCTCTTTTATAAAGAGTGAAGAATAATCCAGGTCTAGGTATAATAGTCTGTTTTGCTGCACATTGTGTTACACAGAAAATATAAGCATTATTTTTAGACTTGAGTGAGTACCAAACTATTCGTACTCGCTATATTCACGAGTACTGGCTTATACTTGCGTATTCATACCGAATAGTTTGTGCAATGCAAATCAATGGGGAATACTCTTAATGTAACGAATAACCGGAATTCTGCACTTTTCGCTACTCACACAAATAGTACGTTGTGAGTATTCCCCATTGACTTGCTTTGCACACGCTATTTGGAATGAATACGCGAGTATTAGGCAGTACTAGTTATGAGTATAGCGAGTACGAAAAGTTAGCTACTCGCTCAACTCAAATTATTTCCATCTAAAATGAATATATTCTGAGAAAATACAATATAAATGTTGCTTTTTTTCATTGGCTTTGGAATCAATAGTTTTCATGATTTTATGTTTGGCCTGCATATGTGATTTTGTTTTATTGTCGAGGGATCCTGGCATAGATCTTTTATTTCTTTAGTATATAAATGTCTCAGCTGATTATTTGGAAACAAAATTCAAAACATTAAACACGAGTCTTGGTTACTTAGTGTTAGAGTGATTGTCCAGCCTTGTAATAATGATGACCTATACTTCGGTTAGGTCAGCGACATACTGGATGTGATGTAATAAGTGTATGCAGCTGAACACCACAGCTCCGTTCAATGTGTTGTGGCCATTTCTGACATAAATTGCATTTTAGCTATGAATCAATAAAATAGGAACTGATCGACAGTATCTGAGCACAGGCAACAGACAGGGTTTGGAGCTTAAAACAGTTGAGAGGTGCTGTGCCTGATCCTCATTGATCTGATGTTGATGACCTAAGCTAAGGACAGGTTTTCAATTTCAGAAGGTTGGACAGCCCCTTTGAGATTACCCTCCCATTTGTGTGTAAATCGGACGAGTGTTGTCCGATGTTTTATGGGATAGCACTCGGTCCAATGTGACACTATTGAGCAGGGCCGATTTGGAGTGAGAAAATCACTGCATGCTGTAATTGGCTGTGTATCTTGGATCATGTGCACCCTTCCTTACCAGTCTATGTCATCTGAGTGCAGTCTGATATACACAGAGACAGGCAACGAAGAAGATGGAGAACGTAGGGGTACTTTGCACGTTGCGCGATAGTACCCGCCCCCGTCGCACATGCGATATCTTGTGATAGCTGCCGTAGCGAACATTATCGCTACGACAGCTTCACACACACTTACCAGCCCTGCGATGTCGCTCTGGCCGGTGACCCACCTCCTTCCTAAGGGGGCGGGTCATGCGGCGTCACAGCGACGTCACACGGCAGGCGGCCAATAGAAGCAGAGGGGCGGAGATGTGCGGGACGTAAACATCCCGCCCACCTCCTTCCTCCCGCATAGCCGGTGGAGGCAGGTAAGGATATGTTCCTCGCTCCTGCGGCTTCACACACAGCGATGTGTGCTGCCGCAGGAACGAGGAACAACATCGTATCTCCTATTGGTGCGACATTATGAAAATGACCGACGCTAAACAGATCACCGATTTCCGACGCTTTTAAGATCGTTTTCGGCGCATCTAGGCTTTACATGTTGCGACGTCGTTACCTGCGCCGGATATACGTCACTTTCGATTTGACCCCGACGCTATCGCAGTAGCGATGTCGCAGCTTGCAAAGTACCCCTTAATCTCTCCCTTTTCTCCATACCTGTGATCCATTTCTAGCATGCAAGAGAATCGGAGCACAGGGAATGACACTTAGCTCACACTCACGTCCGATTAGCATATCACATCTGATTCTCTTGCATAGGATGCCATACGCCAATGTGACCCTGGCTAATTCTTATTCTGGGAATGAGGAGGAGATAATTGATTCTTGACATTTGAGGCAAACTCCTTATAATAAGCCGAATCCTTCACCCAACAGGTGGTAAAGGGGTGGGTAGATGGTCTGTCCAGTCTATACATTTTTCATATTTTCCAGCATAAATATTATTTTCACTTATAAACATATATTTCTTTGTTGGTTACATATAGTTGATACCATGAAATGCATTATAAGTGGAGTATCTGTTTTTATTTGTCAACTCTGACACTTTCAAAATTGCAAATGAAAAGTAGTTTGGAATCGGCATTCATATATCCTCTTAGAGAATTCTGTTGCTGAGGAGGGTCCACTTTTTTGCGCCTCCTCTATCAGCTTAAATTTGAGTCCTCCATGTTGGAGGATTGTTTAAACCAAACAGTGACTTTATTTTAATTTCAATACCATATTGTGTAATTTGCACATCTCTAATTACTGTTATTTATCATCAGATTATGTCACTGCATATTAAAGAACTATTATTTACTTGTTTTAGGAATTGTTTGATGTGATTTTGGATGAGAATCAGCTGGAAGATGCTTGTGAGCACCTTGCAGAGTATATGGAAGTGTATTGGAGAGCCACACATCACCCACTGCACCCACACACCGGCCAAAATCTCATGACTCCTCCTACTGCCATTCCTGGCCTACAGGTACAGTGATAGGCATACATGTGTGGGGATCACAAAGGGACAATGTAAATGATTAATAATGATTACAATAATCCTATCAATCTGTTGGGACCTGAATAATTCCATGTCCATTATGGTTTATTGTATGTTGGCTGATTGACCTGTATTTCATATGTCTATAATCTACTCAACAGAACCAGCAAATTATTTCGGATCGAGCCAGTGAGCACTCGCCACTAGAGCGAGACAGTTTAATGCAGTCAGACGAGGCCAGTGAAACTTCCCGTAAAACCTGGACAGCTTCTTCCCAGAGGAGCTCCCGCCACATGGAGGATGAATACTCCGATGCCTACCAGGACCTGTATCAGCCTCACAGACATCACAACAGTGGACTGCACAACACTAATGGCCATGACTCCCAGGATCGTCTTCTGGAACGAGACTCTGAGCAGAACCATAACGACAGGAACTGGCAGCGCAACCGTCCCTGGCCCAAGGACAGTTACTGAGCGGGACTTCTCTGTACACACTAATTAAAAACACATCCACACACTATTCCTGCATGGCAGTGCATGCCATGAGGCACAGCCACTAAGTGTAAATTCCAGGGTAGCGACAAGAGTCAAGAATGCACTATGGAGAAAAGCACCCTGTTCCTGATCTGCCAATCGCTTGGTATCTTCTGCCTGCAACATGTAATGGTAGATGGGCTCTTAAAATGTAGTTGCAAATTACAATGTAATACTGCAAAAAGCAGAGCCAAGACACAAAAAACGTCCTTGGGGATAACAGGCAGAGGCAGTAATATGCTGGAATCTGAGAATCAATCTTAATAGCCACTAAATTGATTAATATTCCAGATCCTATCCTGTTGGCCTTATTGCATTACTTTTAAAGAACTTTCTAAACACAGTAGCACCTGAACAGTGGCATCCAAATGTTTACATGTAGAGGGCCGCATACACAATACAGAAGTGTGGGCCTAAATTCTAAGAAAGCATCAAAAGCTTGGGTCTAGGAAGACGGTAAGGGATGGTGTGGGCCAGAAACAGTCCTTCAGGGTCTGCATCCAGCTCACAGATCACTTGCTTTACTACCCTAACCTCTAAAGTTCATAGATCCAAAAGGTTTACAGATCAGGTAATGCAAAAATTTGTATGGACACCTAGTTTTCAGAAATAGTCTGTGAAAAGACTGTCCTTTCAGGAGAGTCAGAAAAATCATGGGGTAAAATACTTGCCCTCATTACAGGTCTCGGCCAGGTATTGTGTTGTATTGCCATAAAATACTGCCCTTCAGGTATAATTGTCGCCCTCAGATCTTGTTTACAACAGATATGCTTCAGCAAACATTTTATATCTATAAATACAGGTTATTAAGTTTCGTAACCAGATAGTACTTTAACAAAAACACAAGTTTAATATTTTCAAAGGAGATGTGACTCCATTTATAAGCCACACAGCTTGCCTTAGAAGGATCTTAAAAGGAAAATTGTATGCTTTGCCGTACTACAGATTTTAGCCTGCACTCTCCTAGGAAAGAAGCAAGCACCGACATTTCAGTAATCTGTAGGACCATGGATATCAACATTTACACCTAAGACACCACATACTAGGGTTCAGTAGTGAAGCTGCCAAAGGCACAGTGTTACTACTGCATGTATTGCGATCCATGAGACTGGAGTTCTTGACACTATTCTTTGTACATGTACCTTTAATAAATATGACCTGATCAGATTAATATATAGAATATGAGATCATCAGATAAATATAGAGGCCAAATAACAGGGTACCAGTACAGGTCAGTAAGGATGGAAGCAGTAGGTGCCATGGACATTTAGGGGTCCAATTAATTAAGGAGTTCTGGCATAAAACACCTTCAAATATTACAAAAATTTTGTGCAACTTAAAGTTGCATAAAAATTGTGGTCTTATGGCTGTCCCAGCCAGATATGCCAAAATGGGTGAGGCTGGGTGTGGGCGAGGGCAAGCTGGCACAAACCAATTTGTTAAATGAATCAGCTAAGCCAGAAATGTACTTCAGTCCCTGACATTTGTGACAAAGGCACATCCCTGTTGTAAGATTCCCCTAATTTTTTAACCTCATAATGAATTAGGAGGCTCTTACTCCAGTGGTTCCATTCATTAAGATTGACATTTACAATGGCTGGCTTAAAGAGAACTATTTAATACTGACTTAGGATTGATGAAGGTCCTTCCTGCCAGTCAGAAACATGAGTGTCAGATTGGTATAAATCAGTGTAGAGAATAACCTAAAATCTACTAAATATTGGATTTTTTAGCATTTTCCACCCATGAAGAATTTAGTTGACATAAGCATGTATCTTTGCTTGACATAGAAGGAGCGATTTCACATTGAAATATATCTGATTTCTGTTTGTCCACTAGTTAGCAGTTCTTAGGAACGACCTAAAACAATTGTGTGCATTTTGCACCTCATACAAATCTGTGCTCCTACGGTAATAACATACGGTACTTCCTACCATGATATCAGTTGGAGGATTTGGCCTGTTACTTTTTGCACTTTAGAAAATATTTGGGAGCACATTTATTGTTCTTAATTGGTGCTTATATTTTTACATCCCATCATCCTCTATGGATTGTTAAGACTTCCTTAGGTCCCAAAACATTAGATAAGTCGGCTAAACACAGAGATTTGAACAAGATTGGCCGATCATCTGATATCTACCGGACCATCCTGCTGGTCCTTCAACAGATGATGTCGCAGAGAAGGATCAGCAGTTGTTATTTCAAGACTCAATTCTTTTATTTTCAGGAGCGATAAGCTATCGGCAATGGAGCCTGGCAGCAGCTCTCTGCCCTCTCCCTGATTCAAACACATGAACACTCCACCAAGCTGAGCACTCATAAATAAATACCAAGGATTCAGGAACGATAACTGTCTGTTCGACTATTTTGGCAGTAGTATGAAAGCCAAGAGTAAAATATTACCTAAGTGGAACTTTAAGGCCTTGTGCGCATGGTGCAGTTTTTGATGCACTTTTTTGGTGCAGTTTTGGTGCAGTTTGTGGCCCAAATGTTTATCCTTTTGCCAGCAAAGTCAATGAGAATTCTAAAGTCCTATGCACATGTTACATATTCTTACCTTGCAGTTTTGAGTGCAGAAAAAATCTGCAGCATATCAATTCTTGATGCGATCTCTCCCTGCGTTTTTTAGCCCTTCCAACCATTGATTTCACACAAAAAAACACGCATGGCACAAAAACGCATGTGTTTTTTGGTGCATTTTTCTGCAACAAGGTGCTTTTTTGGTGCAGAAAATTTCTGCACCAAACATTCCACCAATAAATATCATTTTATAATATAAAATAATTCACATCTGAAGATTTAGTTGAGTACCTTCTCAATTCAGAGAGAAAGCTAAATTCAGAATTCCACTAGATTCTTGTTCCTAAAGGCTGCTTTACACACAAAGATATCGCTAGTGATCTCGTTAGCGATGTGACACGCCCAGATCGTTGCTATGATTTGCCGAGATCGCTCATAGGTCGTTTTGTAGTGGTCACACGTACCCATCTCACAAACGACGCTACATCGTTAAGCGATATATTGTTTGACCAAGACGGTCGTGTGGACACCGTCACACAGCATTCCTCCCAGCTTATAATTATAAACCATGGCTGCCAAATCAGAACGCAATTGGGACCACCAATCAGAGCGGAGGAGGCATGGAGCATTGTTCGTATCGCTGATGACGGACGCACTAAAGATGTTCGTCGTTGGCAAGGTGTCAAACGTAGCAATATGTATGCTGTGTTCGAAACGCCGAACAATATTTTGAAAATGGACGACGTGTCAATGATCAACGATTTTCGCTATATTTGTGATCGTTCGGAGTCGCTCGTAGGTGTCACACGCAACAACGTCGCTAACGACAACGGAAGTGTATAATGAAAACCGTGAGCCCGACGACATATCGTCAGATAAATCGTAGCATGTAACGGGGCCTTAAGACAAGTGCATTGTGGGACACAGGTCTCATGTGTATAGACATATTGGGGCTCATTTTTTTGTAACCTCCTATTATACCTTCATATGCTTCTTATACTAAAGCATGGAGCTTGTAAGAGTTAGAATTTAAAGTGCCATGGTTTTTCCATGTGAATTGGCCATTACGGTACATCCACACTAGATGCAAGAAATCCTACCGACAAGTACTGCAGATTTCAGCACAGATTTGAAATGGGCATCATCCTATCCATGAAAAAGGTAAAAAACATTCTGAAAAGTCACTGAAAGAACTGACATGAGGCATGTTAATTTATGTTTGGATAGTTTTCTGCAATTTGATAAAATCTCATTAACGTTAAAGTTTGAGCAGATAAAAGGAAAATTAGATGAGCTCCTTAGAAGTGCTGAGAGGACTCGTGTCCAATTTCATTATAGTGTATTTAATCTTTGCATCCTCGACTTCCAGGCAGTATATAAAGACATTCAGTAAATATAAAGCCAACGACCCTATTTTAAGTTTTGGGTATCTATAAAATCATATCCAGCATAACAGCAGAATTATGTTTTAAAATGATTTGCCTGTATGGTTAGGGGTAAAGTTCTGTACTGATTAATTACATTATATATCTTTACAATGATCAGCACTTCAAATCGCCTAAAAGGACGATATAGTTACATGATGAAATTACTTCTGACTGCCTCTGCCACTAGGGGGAGCTTGCGCTACATTGCTTTATATCTAATCCAATAAATCTTCAGTATACAATAAGCATATATACTAAACCCTAAAGACAACTGCAGGCAAAACGTTCATTTAACTCTGTCCATGCTCTCTCTGTATCAGAGAATTGGAGCTCTGATCCCTATAAAGATAAATCAGATAATTAATATTTTAGACCCATTTAAAATATAAAAGTACGTGGGTACTCAATGTTGGTTGCTCACTTTAAGCTTTAAGTATCAGACATGCAATTACAAGTAATACATCGCAGATAGTGTCTCATATTCTTTTATCAACCTACAGTTAGAGCCCGTGGCCATAGTCAGGCATTTTGCTGTTTCTACTTTGATTATAGTGCAGTACACATAGAATGGGCTGAGTGGACCCAAAATCTGTATATGCATAAGAAATAATAGGAAGCATGATGTAGCAGGTTATAGCCTTGATATAATTCTCTAATATCATTCCTGGAGAAGCCTTATTTACATAAAAATAAGCTAATTGTTCTAAGAATATATAGAAAATGGCCTGTTACATTCCTCTACCATCAAGATGTTTGATCACATCTGTCCTGTATAATATACAAAGGTGATGGAGCTGCTGCTGACCATGCGTTTCCATTCCTATCTTCTAGGGTTGGGACACTGCCCTTGGTCAGACTAGAGCCCATAATGACGATTTTTGAGTTTATCATGTAATGTATAAATTATGCTAGTGTGGGGTTGAACAATATGTCTACTTAATTTATGCTGATCTGATTTATACTGTCTCGATTGACCTTTAATAGTGTTTCTCCTTGCCCAATCTCCGATGTGGAGGGCTGCACAACGCATTTAAGAGTATCTAGCGCCTTATAGCATACAAGTAATATGAAATGTAGTGTCTGGCCATGCCGGAATTCTGTTAGATCAAGTATTTTTGATTGGATCAAATGAATGCACTGCAATTTTATAAATAGTAGTAATAGTAATAAATAGTACCAGTCCGAGGACAGACCGCAAAGCATTGACTGGCCGCAGGCCCCGACAAGAGCACCACAGCCTCATATACTGTATCTCTACGAGTCTGTGACGCTCGAGTCAGGAGAGCCACGGCCAGTCCATGCATTGCGGTGACAGATGTGCACCGACTCTAATGAAACCCTAATAGTAACTATAGATAATATTGTAACATACATTTCCAAGGACACTGTTCCAGAAGAGTCATACAGGGACACATTCTCTTTTATAAAGTTATAAAGTTAGTATTGAATTCAATTATAAAGAATAGTTTACTCCTCTTCAGCTGTAGTAGAAGAGATATAGGGCCCGATTAATAGAGACTGGCCTTGTTCACGTCTGCCTTTAAATACTGGAGCACTGGGTTGAGATGCGCCTAATTCGTTAAGGGGTTCACACCCCTTAAAGAATTAGGCACATTTTAAAGAAAAAGGTTGATCATAAAATTGGAGTGAGCGTCCTCCAAAGATGTTATGTTAGTTGGGGTCTGGAGTACATTTCTGGTGTCAGTTACTCACCCAGAGTGGCCAGGTGGGTTTTAGCAAAACTAGCTGGGACTGTCTTAAAAAATGCCAAAACTTTGAGTTGCCCAAAAATGTGCATGATTTCAAGGTGTATTTTGTAGACACCTTTATGAATCCAGTCTGAAGATTAGTTCTAGTGATGAAGTTTCTGTTATTCTATATAGCACAGTAGAAGAGGATAACAATATTTTACTTTCAAGCAAGGTCTTTTACTCAATCAGACATGATCATACATACTGTATATCTCCCCATTTATAAGATGCCCATTATCTATGCTCAACGAATCCCGAACTGTGAGCATTGAAACCGCCTGGCTGTTCCTCATCTGACACACTGCCAAAATATATACTAGACAGGGTATGTAGAAGGAGGTAGTGTTTGGCTATGGTTAGGTGTCTAAGGCTTCAGACTTAATAACTTTCTTATATCAGTAATTTAAGGCTGATGTCCCCATTAGAAAGCATGGTAATAACAGTATAAAATATCATTTATATTAATATAATTTGTGCATATTTATAGCAGAGATACATCGTATATGAGCAAACCACTTCAGCCATACGTTAACCAGACAAAGTCAACTTTAAGTGGCAACTTTACACATGCAAAGAATAGGAAACCTGTTCTCTTTTCTAAAAATCTAGGGCTAGTACAACAATTGTGGGCTAGTGCTTGTAATACAATTGTGGCTGTTTACTGATCCCCATTAGGGTTGTTGCTTTATAACTAAAACAATTTACAGTAAATTTAAGGCCCAGTCACACACAACGACTTACCAGCGATCCCGAAAACGATGCGACCTGATAGGGATCGCAGGTAAGTCGCTGGGAGGTCGCAGGTGAGATGTCACACAGTCAGATCTTACCAGCGATACAGGAACAATACAGGTCGCAGTAGCGACCTGTATAACGATCTCAGCAGTGACTCTGACCCTGTCACACAGTGTCAAACACAGGACATCGCCTTTGAAGAAAATGGCCTGGACCATTCTGCAACGACTAGAGATCTCACAGCAGGGGCCTGATTGCTGGTAGGTGTCACACATAATGAGATCGCTAACGGGATCGCTACTGCATCACGGAAACCGTGGCTCAGCTGCGATCTTGCTAGCGATCTCGTTATGTGTCACGGTACCATAAGAGTGACACCCAGCAGGAGACGTGTATCAAGTGTCAGAGGTTAAAGGAGCTCTAATTCAGCCATGAAGAACTAACCAAGTGATTTGAAGAATTATTCCCATCTCGGACATTTGTAGCATATCAACAGGATAGACGTGGATTTTGCACTTACCTGCTGTTGGAGCTAGTTATACTGTACATGCTCTATTCACTGATTTCTACAGGAGTTCCCAAAAATAGGCACTCTCGTTCTTATGATAGGAGTGGGTCTCAGAGACGGTATCATCTTCCAGACATTTCTGACCTATACATGTTTGAGGTGGGAATTCCTCTTTAAGATCTATGGTCATATCAGACCATTTTTACAGTTTTCACATAGAATTAATCCACAAATTGAGTAGTTTGATAATCTCACTACTTTACTAAGGGGTGCTTCACACACAGCGAGCTCACTGCCGAGATCGCTGCTGAGTCACGCTTTTTGTGACGCAGCAGTGACCTCATTAGCGATCTCGCTGTGTGTGACAATGAGCAGCGATCTGGCCCCTGCTGCGAGATCGCTGCTCGTTACACACAGCCCTGGTTCGTTTTCTTCAAAGGCGCTCTCCCACTGTGACACACAGATCGCTGTGTGTGACAGCGGGAGAGCGACAAATGAAGCAAGCAGGGAGCAGGAGCCGGCGTCTGACAGCTGAGGTAAGCTTGTAACCAAGATAAACATCGGGTAACCAAGGTGGTTACCCGATATTTACCTTAGTTACCAGCCTCTGCAGCTCTCACGCTGCCTGTGCTGCCGGCTCCGGCTCTCTGCACATGTAGCTGCTGTACACATCGGGTTAATTAACCCGATGTGTACAGCAGCTAGGAGAGCAAGGAGCCAGCGCTAAGCAGTGTGCGCGGCTCCCTGCTCTCTGCACATGTAGCTGCATTACACATCGGGTTAATTAACCCGATGTGTACTGTAGCTAGGAGAGCAAGGAGCCAGCGCTAAGCAGTGTGCGCGGCTCCCTGCTCTCTGCACATGTAGCTGCATTACACATCGGGTTAATTAACCCGATGTGTACTGTAGCTAGGAGAGCAAGGAGCCAGCGCTCAGTGTGCGCGGCTCCCTGCTCCCTGCACACACAGCTAAGCGGTGTGCGCTGGTAACTAATGTAAACATCCCAAACCATACCTGATGTTTACCTTAGTTACCAGTCTCCGCAGCTTCCAGACGGCGGCTCCGTGCAAGCGCAGCGTCGCTTGCACGTCGCTGCTGGCTGGGGGCTGTTCACTGGTCGCTGGTGAGATCTGCCTTTTTGACAGCTCACCAGCGACCATGTAGCGATGCAGCAGCGATCCTGACCAGGTCAGATCGCTGGTCGGATTGCTGCTGCATCGCTAAGTGTGAAGGTACCCTAACTCATCCAGTGTTACAGCCCGTGTCATAGGTCTCTGCTGAAATCACCCAGCATGCATTGCTTACTCTGGTGATTACCATTTTGTCACTTAAACAATATTTAATACAGGGAAAATCAGCAAAGATCTGATTGATGTCTGGCAAAAAAAATAGTTAAAGGGAACCTGTCAGGTGCAATATGCAGCCAGAACCACGACCAATTCTGGGTGTATATTGCTAATCCCTGCCTAACCGTCCCTGTATCTAGTAGCATAGATAAAGAGATCTTTAGAAAAAGTATTTCTAAAGATCTTTTATGATATACTGATAAGCGCTGGGACTAGTCACAAGGGCGTTAGTTCCTGCGCTTATTCCGCCCTCTTAGCATGTTAGCACGCCTGCAGGGGCGTGCTAACTTGCTATTCAGTGCCCACAGCCCAGCATCATCAGCAGTGACGCATGTACCTGTGTCCGTTGCACCGCCTCAGAACGCTGGGCTAGGGTCAGTGTGCATGATCAGAAGTCCCCGCCACGTCCGTTTATGCGCACTACACCAGTCTGAATCCAGGATGCGTACACCCAGCTTCATAGTGTGCATGAACGGAAGTCCGAGGATCATGTGCCCTGAGCCGAAATCCAGCGTTGGGCGCGGTGGCAGCAGAGGTGAGCGCGACCATGCCTCTGACTGCGCATTCATTAGCATGTTACAATGCCCACAGGGGCGTGCTTACATGCTAACGGGGGCGACTAGGCAAGGGAACTAATGCCCTTGTGACTAGTCGCTGGCCTCATTAAAGAAGGATCTTTAGAAATACAGGGACAGTTAGGCAAGGATTAGCAATATACACCCAAAACTGCTCGTGGTCCTGGTGCATATTGCACCTAACAGGTTCCCTTTAAAACCAGAAGAATTTCAAATTTCACAATTGTTTTAATACAAGATCAAAGTAAATAATAAAGTGTATTCACAAACATTAATAACATGCCACAGGGTCTTCATACATATGTCCTGACTGCCATTATTTCATGTATTCATTCCAGAAATCTGCACTAATGTGCTACAGACCATACTTTGTCAGTTTACAGATTTGACATACACGACACCCAAAATATTTTCATTCTAAAAAAATAAAATTTATATAGAACAGAATGTATATTTTAAAAAGTATAAAGAGATAATAAATGTGAGCGTGATAATAGTGTCATGAGAACAAGCCAATATCCATGCAAGTAATGCAATGTGGACAAGACAGTCTTCCTAAGTCTGTGGGTATTTGACATGCACTAGGGTTGAACTTGTAGCGGGAGATTTTCTACGTGATGTATGTAGCTCCGCTAATTTCCTCTGTCTTTTCATGCATCAGTTCAATATTCTGTAGAAACTCTTGTCGCCTTAGGGCCTCTCCGCCTATATACAGCTCTGCTTCCATCTAATTCACTGACGTCAAGCAGATGGTTCACTTCACCTTTGTCATCCTCTTCCTTCCATCCCCTTGGCAGCTCCTGCTCTTGATCACATTATGGCTTAATATTTTCGCTATGACTATGAACAGCCCTCATGACGCGCATCACTGAACACTAGTAAAAAAAAAATAAAATACAGGTTTTGGAACCAAGTGGTTAAGTACAGGGTTACTTCCGTAATGAATATCAATCTACTGCTGCTGAACAGACTATTCTGTATATCATATCTATTACTAGAGCATTCGCTCACCATGCTGGATCAATTAGGAGTGCTATTAAGGTGCAGGAATTGTGCAAAAACTGTATTTTTCCATTGTCAAAGCATGTTTAATTTGTACAGTAATGTTCCTTTCTGTCCATGTACCACTGGCAGAACATTGCGCACAGTAGCATAGAACAAATGACACTCATTTACTCTTGAAAAGCATTGGAAGAGACATGTAATTAAAGTGAACCCAACCCCTATAAATAGTAGAAGACGCCGTTTTGTTTGATTAAAACCATAAGGTGAAGGGCTCGTATCTCAGCTCTGTATTCAAGCTTCCTCACAGATCCAATAATATTTGTTCCCCACCAAAACTTATTAATACTGGATGAGACGAGGGACCTGCATGGAGTAACTGCTGCCAAACCTCGCTCCCAAACTGGACTGCAAAGTCATGAGTCAGACTGATTGCTATGGGAGTATATGGAAGAAGATACAGCCTTTTATATAGGGTCGTCTGCACTGTTTCCATAGCTATCAGTGTGGCCCTGATTTCTAGGTTTTTATATAAAAAGGTTCTTTTTAATACCTTTTTAGGAAATTCTGAGTTAATTAAGGTTACTAACTTGTTTAGGGATCCCACTTATTAATAGGGTTGTCAAAAGAGATGACCGGACCCAAGGATATTTGGGTTCTCCGGGTTTTTTTCCAGACTTTAGTTAAAAGTTCGTTTCGAGACTCAGACTTGACCTGAACTTGTTCCCAAACCCCAAATACCTCAATGGAGACCTGAACTAACTGGCTCCACTCAAGTAACAAGTATAATGGAAGTCACTGATTGGGTAGTTCAGCTCTCCACCCACATACAGACAACCATAAACAGAACATTTCTGGAGGAGGAAGGGCAGGGTTTGTTTTTTGGACACACAGCATCCAAAAACGTTTTGACCCCCAGCGAGAACCATGCTGAGACTACAAGTGGCTCTCACTGCGCCGAGCACCGAGCATACCCAAGCACCCTGTTGATTGATCGAGTGGTTAGCATATGAACAAGACCAGAACTCGGACACAGACTTTTTTTTTTTTAAAAGACCTTGTTCAGGTTCGAGGCCCCGGACACCCAGTGTTTGGTACGAACCCCGACCTTTACAGTTCAGGTTCGCTGATCTTTAGTTGGCAATTATAGTCCAATGAAACTAGAAAAAGACACAGGTGCTGTTTTTTAGAAGAAAAAAGCCATGTTTTTAGAATCTTGGACAACCCCTTTAATCAGGGTGGAGAATGGTTACATACATTACATACAGCTAATTAAGTTATATGGGAATCAAGTCTTAATTTATTTCACCCTTGGGGCACTGCAGGGAGATGAAACATGGTCAGATTCCCCTACAGATTACACTTAATTACTTGGGGGGCCCAGAGTTGGCCAAAGTCTCATTAAAGGTGAAATTCTGTACATAAACCATGCTTTTCTCTATTTCCTACGGCTGTATTATAGTATTTGCATTGAAAACTCCTAAAATAATGGATTAAGTACAGAGCTGAGAAACCAATCCCTTCTGAAATGATGGAATAATAAGTGTCTCATCCACAAGATGGCTGAATGTGGAGGTGGCCGGTTCACTTTAGATGTATCTTCTCCACCTCTGCCATTGTCTTTTCAGTCATTCCTTCTACCATTGTAGAACGCTATTCTTTGTATGGCATGTTTGAATGTTTTGATAAGTTTGCACATTACAAGATGGAAATAAATGTTGCACTTATATACCAGAGCCTGCACGTCAGATACATAAGCGTATGCTGCATAGAACGTTCTTCATCTTTGATGTTTTATCTCTTAATAATGGATATCTATCTCTTTCCTGGTCTCTCGATGTTTTTGGAAACCATTTTTCCTACGGTTCACTGTAAGGTTTTTCTCTTTTTGTACAAGAAAAGAAAAACAAAAGATATAATATTAATAACACTCATTTTCTAAGGATGGAAAAAAATGTCAGCAATTGATGGTTTACAGGATAAAGTCTTTTGTGCTTGATGTCAGCATAAAATTTAAAGGATGATGAAGACTCCAGACAAACCTAAAAATACAAGTTTGACTTTGATAGGCTCACTCACACAGTACCCTTTCTCTCCCATCCGTCTTTAACCCTCAGCGAACTGTTTGGCGAATGAATTCCATTGTTCTGTCCCTAAAACGGGACAAACAAAACTAAAGCGGGCTTTACACGCTACGACATCGCTAATGCGGAGTCGTTGGGGTCACGGAATTCGTGACGCACATCCGGCCGCATTAGCGATGCCGTTGCGTGTGACATCGATTAGCGATTTTGCATCGTTGCAAAACAGTGAAAAATCGCTAATCGGCGACACGGGGGTCCATTCCCAATTATCGTTACTTCAGCAGTAACGAGGTTGTTCCTCGTTCCTGCGGCATCACACATCGCTGCGTGTGACGCCGCAGGAGCGAGGAACGTCTCCCTACCTGCCTCCCGGCCGCTATGCGGAAGGAAGGAGGTGGGCGGGATGTTACGTCCCGCTCATCTCCGCCCCTCCGCTGCGATTGGGCGGCGGTTCAGTGACGTCGCTGTGACGCCGCACGGACCGCCCCCTTAGAAAGGAGGCGGTTCGCCGGTCACAGCGACGTCGCCGGACAGGTAAGTATGTGTGACGGCTCTGGGCGATGTTGTGCGCCACGGGCAGCGATATGCCCGTGTCGCGCAACAGATGGGGGCGGGTACGCACACTAGCGATATCGGGACCGATATCGCAGTGTGTAAAGTAGCCTTTAGGCCTCATTCAGCCGTGAGTTTTCACATTCGAGTGCTATCCGGTTTTTTTTATGGACATCACTTGTACCCATGATGGTCTATGTGATAGTTTACATATCACATTTGTCCTCGGAACGAGTGGTCTGTGCAAAATTGCAGGAGATGTCCGATACTGAGTTTCGGATTAAAATCAGCAATGCAAGTCTATGGGCCAGTGAGGATGAGCTTTCTGGTTTTCTTGAGAGAAATAAAAAGGTGGAAAAAACTTTTCCTCATCAGTGAACAAAAACTAATCAATCTCTGGCCCAACTCTGATGAAAATTTGATGACTGATGAAAACCACTGATGAAACATGACCCACTTATTTCCTACGTAAAAAAAAACCTGACGTCTAAGGCTAAGTTCACACCTCCATTGTTTTGCATCAGTCACATGTGTTGCTTGACGCATGTGACTGATGTGTCGCGGGCGGAGGAGGGGACGCCGCGCTCTCCCTTCTGCTCGGGTCCGGCCGCCGTGGCTGCTGCGGCCTGCTGCTGCTCGGTGGCTCGAGCGATGTGCCGGATCCCGGGGACTCGAGCGGCGCTCCTCGCCCGTGAGTGAAAGGGGATTGGTTTTTGGGATTGTTTATTGTCCGTGACGCCACTCACGGTTGTGGTGATTATGTGGACACCACCGCTGCTCTGTATGGGGATCCCGGGAGCGATGACAGGGAGCAGCAAAGTTGTTGGTTCTCCCCTCCGTGGGTAGGGGGTGGTCGTCCCGGGGCCCAATGATGAGTTGGGGGATGAGGGATGGCGGGGCCGGTGCAGGGCTTGGTGGGGTGCAGGGACGCGGGGGCAGCGCTGTGCCTCACGGCACTGTGGTACTCACTCAGCCTGAGACGGGGACACAGTTCTCGGTAAAACACACGGCTGGAAAGACGGTTCCCACGGACGGCTGCTGTTGCTTTTCCCCAGTAGTTGACGGCGACGGTCCCTTTTCCTGCACCTAAGTCTATGTTGGTAGCGATGGGTTCCCACCGGTAACCCGCTCCCCGGCTTGGATATGTGCCGGAGGAGCCCCTCTTTGCCCGCAGGCGCTGGCCCTGAGAAACTGGTGCCTTGGCGGTGGCAGTGTCTCTAACGGTTGGACTGTTGCCTTCAATCGGGACTTGGTTGTTGGGAGACCCAGAGGTCTCCTTCACTGACGGATTTGGCAAATTCACGGCGACTCCTAGCCTTGCCGGGATCCGAAAGGCCCCTGCCAATGGTGCTGGCTTCTCTTCGTATACCGCTCCGGTACCGCCGGGCCACCACCCGTCCACGGTCCTTTCGGCAACCTCCAAGCAGCCTCTCCTGCAGACGGTCACCACCGTCTGCTGACCTTGCTGTTCTCAGTCCGGGGCACACACCCGGACCAACTTCAGGCTTTCTCAACTGTCACTTTCTCTTCCACGTTTACTCCTCTCTCTTCCTCCTCTACCACTTCACTCTAAACTCTCACTCTCCCTAAACTGATCTCTTCCTAACCTCTTCTGCCTGGTTTTCCCGCCTCCAGGGCTGTGAACTCCTCGGTGGGCGGAGCCAACCGCCTGGCCCACCCCCTGGTGTGAACATCAGCCCCTGGAGGAAGGCAACAAGGATTTTTGTGTACCTTTGGTGTACCTATCCGGGGTGTAGGGTGTGGTGGTGTCATGACCTGTGACCCCTGGCTTGCCCAGGGCATCACAGATGCGTTGTACAACGGATGACACCGGTGACAAAGAAAATAATTTCTTTGTCGGACTCCGTTGTATGAGGGGGGCGGAGTTCGGGGGGCAGAGCTGAGGACGTCAGTGCCGCGGTCTGCATGGCTGGGGACAGGTGAGTGTGTGTGTGTCTACATGCGTGTGTACATGCGGAGTGCGGGAGGGGGCGGAGCGCGAGGGGGCAGAGGCAAGCGGGGCCGTGGAGCTGAGGACGTCAGTGCGTCGGGGACTGCAGGGCTGGGGACAAGTGAGTAAGTGTGAGTGTGTGTACACATGCGGAGTTCGAGAGGGGGCGGAGCCGAGTGGGGAAGTGTTGGCCTCCTTGCACACTGTATCCAGGGTAAATATCGGGTAACTAAAAGCAAAGCACTTTTTGCTTGGTTACCCGATATTTATCTTGGTTACCAGCGTAGACCGCTTAGCGCGGGCTCCCTGCACCCGTAACCACTGTAAATATCGGGTAACTAACCAAAGCGCATTGCTTGGTTACCTGATGTATATCCTGGTTACGGGGGCGGGGAGCCAGAGAGCGCATGCGCAGCGAAATCCTACAGATCGCGCTGCTCAAAAAACGTTACAGGCTGCGTTGCTCCCGCCCGGCGGTCAGTTAAAAAACGACTGACCGCGACGCGGCGGATGCAACGCAGCATCATCAGTCACAATCCATCACTAATAGAAGCCTATGGGGAAAAACAGGATTCCTGCAAAATATTTTGCAGGATACCGTAATTCCTCAAGGCTACGGATTGTGACTGATGCAAAACAACGCAAGTGTGAACTTAGCCTAAATGAGCCCCTACAAATGAGTATATGTGAACAAAACCTTAGGCTGGATTCATACGCCCGTAACCCGTAACACTGCCGTGGGGTTTATGTACCCTAAATAGTATGACTGGAATTCCCAGACCACCATGAACCAAAACAACTTTACAACAAGGATGAATTTGGTATAAACATGACCTTTCAGAGGGGTTGTTCAGAATTAGAAAAAACATGGCAATTCCCTTCTCCCACCCCACCAAAATTGTGCCACACACCTGTCTTCTGGAGGTTGTGTGAAGAATTGCAGCTATGTCCCGTTCATTTTACTGGAGCTGCAATACCACACCAAACACATGGACATAAGTGGCCCTATTCATATAAATCTTTTGACTCCTATTTGACCACTTTCAACTTCTTTTCCTCTGTTCTTGTGCAAGGAAGAAGGTGAGAGAAATGCTCAACCCAGTATTACAATGAGGCTGGACTCACACGAGCGTATGGCATCCGATGCGAGAGCATCGGATGCGATATGCTAATGTCCCCCGGCTCAGGCTCTGCTGCGAGCGTGAGCCGGGTGTCATGCGACTGTAACCCGATCTTGCGATCGGGTCACAGCTGTGAAGCTGAGTGCAGGCGCTGCGGAGGAGAGGGAGGGGTTAATCCTCCCATCTCCTCCACTGTCAGCCTGTGCGTAGATCGCACTGCACTGGGATAACATCCGAGTGCAGTCCGATGTATCTCTCGCATCCATTCACTTGAATGGGTGCAAGAGATACGGCGGTAGCAGCAAAACGCAGCATGCTGCCGCTTTTCTCGCATCCAGAATCTGGATGCAAGAAAAGCTGACCAACAGCTCAACCTCATTGCCTAACATTGGTCAGAGTGCAATGCGAGAATTTCTCGCATTGCACTCGTCCGATTTTCACGCTCGTGTGAGCGTACCCTAATGGTGATAAGTAGATCCCACTGATCTACTAGTTTTGACCTGTCCTGTGGCTAGGCACTTATTTGTAGTAACTGGAATACTCCTTCAAAGTGAATCTCCACCATCATAGCATGGCTTGGATAGACCATAAGATAGCATCTTTGTAATTCATCTTCAATATCTACTTGATGTTTCTATTTTAAGTTTTTATGGCATATTAAAATTGGGGCTGAATGGAAAATGGTCATTTGAAAAGCATCGACAAGCTGATGGTAATAGATCTTTGTGCAGGAGCCATATACACTATGACCCCGATTTATCATTTGATTTGTCCTATAAAAGGTAAAACTTCAAAACCACCGGGTTTTTTTCAGAGCTGGTTTTATACTCACCTGCCGGCGTCTTCACCTTTTATAACACCACTCCAGTGTCATCTTGTGACTGTACTTTCTGACTGGCCGGAAGAGGTTATGTCACAATCTCTCAATGTAAGTCTATGAAAGCAAGAACAAGGTTCTCATAGACTTGAATTGAGTTATTACCTCTGGCACTCTCCATGAAACACTGGAGCTGCCAGGAGGTTCACAAATGCCTGACACCAACAGGAACAGGAGTGGCGCTGATACAGGTGAAGACATCGTAGAGTAAGTATAAGACCAGGGGTATGGGCCTTCCATTTAAAGCGCCACTCTTGCCTTAAAATAAAAAAACAAAACACTGGATTGGTGCTTTAAGTCACTTTCCTTTTTTGTATTGCGGTATTAGTTGCCTTTTTGGTGCCAAAGTCATGCACGTGCCACACGCGCTCATGAATTGTAGAGCATAGAGCAAAGCAAAAAAAAAAATGTTTTTTTTTCCAAGGTGAACCTCTTTTGTGACTCTTGGCTCCAAATGTCATCACTTTTTAAAAAGTCGCAATTGATGAAACAGCCAAAAACATCCAGAATCGCTAAACTTCGCCCACTAAGTGGGAAACAAAAAACACCAGACGAGTACATATGAAATAGAGTTGAAAAATGGATGCAAAATAATAAACTGGGTTTACACAAAAAAAGACGCAAAACAAAGAACAGGCGGAGAAGCAATGATGAATCGGGGTCTATATGGACTAAATTGGGACATCTACACGTTACCCCTACCAGAGCTTTTATGACATCCCCTTCTAAATCCAGAGGTATTAATATGCAGTTGGTTCATCCTTTTGTAACTACAACAATTTCCACTCTTATGGGAAGATTTTTTACAAGAGTTTGGATTGTGTCTGTAGGAATTTTTGCCCAGTCATCCTGAAGAGCATTTATGATGAGATCAGACATTGATATTGGGGGAGAAAATCTGGTTCACAGCCTCCATTCTAGTTCATCATTCAGCTTAATGAGGCTGAGGTCAGGGTTCTATGAAGGTCATTCTAGTTCTTCCACACCAAACTCGCTCACTTAGCAGGCAAAATCATGGTGGAACATAAAAAAGGAATTCCCCCAAATTGTTCAAAGTTTGAAGGTACTAAAGCATTAAAGGGGTTGTCCTGGTTTGGCTTTAAAGGGAACCAATCACCAGGATTTTCGCATATAACCTAAAACCAGTGCTATACTGGCACTATCAGGCTGATTCTATACATACCTGTAGTGGTCAGCTCGGATGTTTAGGTTTGAAATCCAAGAAAGTAAAGTTTATAAAGTCATCAGCATCTTGAGTGACAGCAGCTGAGGATCAGATAATATCTGAGGGGTATTCACAGTTATCCCCTCCCCCTGTTATAATTAGCATAAGTATTATGGTTGAATCTAGAATATACGGGCTCCTGACAGGTAAGTGGGCATTGCTGACTTGTTTGGTGGGCGTCACTTTACTTTATTTTCTTGGATTTCAAAACCTATACATCCGAGCTGACCACTATAGGTATGTAGAGAATCAGCCTGATAGTAGCAGTATAACACTGTCAGGATTCTCCAGTGCTGGCACCAGGTGTGGAAGGGTATGTTACTGCAAGTATATGATTTGCCTATATGCAGTCACATATCAACTAGGTGTGCATGGTCTCATTCAATACAAATGAATTGATTTATTATTATTTATTATTATAGCGCCATTTATTCCATAGAGCTTTACAAGTGAAAAGGGTATACAAAAAAAAAAAAAATATAATATTCATGAACAATGGAAAAAAACAAACTGGTACAGGAGAAGAGAGGACTCTGCCCGAGAGGGCTCACAGTGCACAGGGGATGGGTGATGGTACAGTAGGTGAGGACAGTGCTGATTGCGCAGTGGTGTACAGGACTGAGGGTTATTGCAAGTTGTAGGCTTGTTGGAAGAGGTAGGTCTTCAGGTTCTTTTGAAGGTTTCTGCAATAGGTGAGAGTCTGATATGTTGGGGTAGAGCATTCCAGAGTATAGGAGAGGCACAGGAGAAATCTTGTATGCGATTGTGAGAAGAGTAAATAAAAGGGGAATGAAGAAGGAGATCTCGTGAGAGGATCTGAGGTTGTGTGCAGGTAGGTATATAGGTCACAGATGTATGGAGGAGACGGGTTATGGATGCTTCGTATGTCATGGTTAGTGTTTTAAACAGGAGTCTTTGGGCAATGAGAAGCCAATAAAGGGATTAGCAGAGTGGTGAGGCCAGGGAATAGCGGCGGCAGAGGTGGATTAATTGGGCCGCAGAGTTTAGGATAGATTGGAGGGGTGTAAGAGTGCTAAAAGGGAATCCACAGAGCAGAAGGTTGCAGTAGTCGAGATGGGAGATAATGAGGGCATGCACTATAGTGTTTTTGCTGATTATTGGTTAAGGAATGCTCGAATCCAGGAGATATTTTTGAGTTGTAGTTGAGAGGAATAGAAGAGGTCTTGGATGTGTGGCTTGAAGGATAGAGCAGAGTTGAGGGTTTGGGGTACTTTACACGCTGTGACATCGGTACCGATATATCGTTAGGGTCACGTCGTTAGTGACGCACATCTGGCGCCGGTAGCGACATCGCAATGTGTAACACTAATGAGCGATGAATAACAATCGCAAAATCGTTGAAAAACGGTGATCGTTGACACGTCGTTCATTTCCTTAATATCGCTGCTGCCACCGGTACAATGTTGTTCCTCGTTCCTGCTGCATCACACATCGCTATGTGTAACACTGCGGGAACGACGAACACCTCCTTACCTGCGTCCACCGGCAATGCGGAAGGAAGGAGATGGGCGGCATGTTACGTCCCGCTCATCTCCGCCCCTCCGCTTCTATTGGTCGGCCGCTTAGTGACGTCGCTATGAGGCCGAACGCCTCTCCCCCTTGAAGGAGGGATTGTTCAGCGGTCTTAGCGACGTCGCTGTCAAGGTATGTGCGTGTGACGCTGCCGAAGCGATAATGTTCGCTACGGCAGCGATCACATAATATCGCACACACGACGGGAGCAGGTTCTATTGTGCACAACATCGCTAGCAATTGCTAGCGATGTCGCAGCATGCAAAGTACCCCTTACTCTGAGGCAATGAATACGACCAGTCAGAATGTGGCTGGAAGTATGCATATTGCATAGTTTCGGTCACATGGCAGCCTACTCCAGGCACCAGAGAACCCTGACAGCATGCACTGTGTACGCTGTGAGGATAGAATGATTGTAGACTTCAGCCCCAAGCCTAGACAACCCATTTAATATTACATTACCTTCACTAGAACTAAGGAGCCAATGTCAACCTTGGAAAAACAGCACCCTAGCTTTATCCCTACTCCAGCAAACTTTACCGTTGGCCCAATGTAGTCAATACATGTAATGTTATCCTGACATTTGCCAAACTCAGACCCATTCATCAGATTGCCAGATTCAAATCTTTGGTTCCCATCTGGCGTTATTTATAGCCAAATAAGTATATCATAAAGAATCAAGGAGTTAATAGTATATTACACTTACTACTGGAAATCAGAATACTCGTAAATAGTTAGATTGAGGTGATCTGGATTTAGGGGGCCTTTAATAAACGAGCTGGGAAAGTGAATTCTATACAGGCACATTTGCTTCCTATGGAGGTTGACAATTCTAACAGGAGCCGCTGTGAGCGCCATCTAGTGTCTGCTGGTGATATTGCACATTAAGCATACCACATACTAAATACCAGGGCTGAAATAATGGGAGAACCTTTGGTGAGATGAGTGATAATGACACAGCTTATTACACATTATAGCTTAGTAATAGTTCCTACACTCTACTACCAATAATTGGTTGGTAAATGGTAAATTCTCCTGTATTTTATCTATCACTTAACTGAGACAAGGCTAAGAGTGCAGCAGTATGGAAAATTAAGTGTTAAATGGTATACATAGCTTTGACCTAATGTCCATATACAACATGTCATTGCTGCATTTAAGAATATTGATTGATCTTTCTTACTTCATAAAAATAAAGCTTAGTTTCTGGCAAGTGGGCATTATATGATAAGCTACTTGGCACATGTTGATGGAACAAAGTGGTCAGATTGGAGCAGTAGACATCTGGTCTCTTTCCAGACTGAAAATGAGCTTGATTAGTTTCCCAGTTAAATGTGCATAGGCACAAAGCCTCCAAGAACTGGCATGGTCTAATATAATGCAGAGCACTCGGCGCCCTTATGCTAGATTGGCTTATTAACATTTCATTTAACATTGCGTCCCTATGATTCACCAGTCACCCCTGCAACAATCTCTATTCTGACTTTATCTTATTAGGCAGGATTTGACATAATAATGAGGGTTTTTTTTACCCAAAAAGTCAGATAACAGATTGTATGCGCAAAAACACAAAGTATGCACTGAGTAACCGAGAAAACCCCTGCGCCATACACCGCCCCCTGCAGGCCTGCAGTACGCATAACGCACAATGTCACGTTTGCCCATAGTGCTCCTATCATACATTATAAGGGATTGCTGTATTTTTTTCTTTAAACTCCACTAGATGTTATCAATCTCTGTATTGCGGCATTTTTTTCATCCATTGACTTCAGCAGGGCTAATGTGAATAATTCATTGGTGTTTCGATGAAGTCTGCAGCGTTTCTGAGCACTGCAAAATCATATGCGGGTTTTGTTTTTACTTCTTATGATTTTGTGAATTTGAATATTCCAGCCAATAATCACACAAAGTTATCCCATCCACATTGTTCCCCATAACGGGGTTTGGTGATCAAAATGGAAAGTGATTTAGTCCATGTTCACAATCTGAAGTGCTCAGCGCCGCATCATCATCAGACAGCAAAAATGACAAAAATAAAATGCATCTATAGTACCACAGGTGATCCAGATGATCCTATAGCTGTTGTTTTAGGAATCTGCAATTGGAGGTGGCACATTTTACTATTCAAGTCTGTGGACAAAATTACTACAAAACACCTTAGGGCACGCTCACACGAGCGTGAAAAATGGACGAGTGCATTGCGAGAAAATCTCACATTGCACTCTGACCAATGCTAGTCAATGAGGGAGCGCAGTTGGTCAGCTTTTCTCGCATCAAGATTCTGGATGCGAGAAAAGCGGCAACATGCTGCGAATTTCTGCTACAGCCTTATCCCTCGCACCCATTCAAGTGAATGGGTGCGCGAGATACATTGGACTGCACTCAGATGTTATCCCAGTGCAGTGCAATATACGCACAGGCTGACAGTGAAGGAGATGGGGGGGGATTAACCCCTCCCTCTCCTCCGCAGCACCCGTCCTCAGCTTCACAGCTGTAACCTGATCGTAAGATCGGGTAACAGTCGCATGACACTCGGCTCACGCTCGCAGCAGAGCCTGAGCCGGGGGTCATTAGTGTATCGCATCCGATGCTCTCGCATCGGATGCCATACACTAGTGTGAGTCCAGCCTTAAGAAGAGTCTTTTACTAGTATGAAAATGGCTACAGAACTAAATGAAACATTTTTTTTCTTTTTTCATCTCAAGGGTGCGATAGCAGGGGAACTTTACTGGGGGCATCTACTGACCAATCATAAGCAGGAGGCGTCATGCAGGTGGAAAATAAACCAAGATCCCAGAGACACATTGAACCAGATTTCTTTGTGTGATATAAAAAGACCTGTAGTGACACATCCCACTAGTCTAGTCACTGATCGCTATATGACAATTACTGGAAAAAGAGAGAAGAGCAGGGCTGCATACAAACAGCTCTACTCTACTCCCCCATACTGACTGCAGGAAAAGGAGAGCTGCAGGTGTTTGTAATGACACACAGCTCTGTTGTACTCCCCTCCTCCGCTTGTAATAACAGTAGATAGATGCAAGGAGTGAGATCAATTAGGAGAGCAGGGTTGTATGTCATTACAAACACTTGTTGCAACTCTCCTACCAAGGCAGTTAGTGTGGGGGAAGGGAGATATAGCAAAGCTGACACCATTGTCACAGGAGAGCTGCTAGAGTTGTTGCTAATGACAAATAGCTCTGTTCTCTTGCAACTGCACAGTAATCCCTGTCAGATCAGTGTGACCTGGGTAGATACATCAGTCTTTCCATATCGGTGAGAAGAAGCCAGATCCCACCTTCTTTGGGATGAAGGGAATTTTGTTTACTTACCGTAAATTCCTTTTCTTCTAGCTCCAATTGGGAGACCCAGACACTTGGGTGTATAGCTATGCCTCCGGAGGCCACACAAAGTATTACACTAAAAGTGTAACGCCCCTCCCCTTCTGCCTATACACCCCCCGTGCATCACGGGCTCCTCAGTTTTGGTGCAAAAGCAAGAAGGAGGAAAAAATTATAAATTGGATTAAAATAAATTCAATCCGAAGGAATATCGGAGAACTGAAACCATTCAACATGAACAACATGTGTACACAAAGAACAACAGCCCGAAGGGAACAGGGGCGGGTGCTGGGTCTCCCAATTGGAGCTAGAAGAAAAGGAATTTACGGTAAGTAAACTAAATTCCCTTCTTCTTTGTCGCTCCATTGGGAGACCCAGACACTTGGGACGTCCAAAAGCAGTCCCTGGGTGGGTAAATAATACCTCATAATAGAGCCGTAAATGGCTCCGTCCTACAGGTGGGCAACCGCCGCCTGAAGGACTCGCCTACCTAGGCTGGCATCTGCCGAAGCATAGGTATGCACCTGATAGTGTTTCGTGAAAGTGTGCAGGCTCGACCAGGTAGCCGCCTGACACACCTGCTGAGCCGTAGCCTGGTGCCGCAAAGCCCAGGACGCACCCACGGCTCTGGTAGAATGGGCCTTCAGCCCTGAGGGAACCGGAAGCCCCGAGGAACGATAAGCTTCGAGAATTGGTTCCTTGATCCACCGAGCCAGGGTTGATTTGGAAGCTTGTGACCCTTTACGCTGGCCAGCGACAAGGACAAAGAGTGCATCCGAGCGGCGCAGGGGCGCCGTACGAGAAATGTAGAATCTGAGTGCTCTCACCAGATCTAACAAGTGCAAATCCTTTTCACATTGGTGAACTGGATGAGGTCAAAAAGAGGGTAAGGAGATATCCTGATTGAGATGAAAGGGGGATACCACCTTAGGGAGAAATTCCGGAACCGGACGCAGAACCACCTTGTCCTGGAGAAACACCAGGAAAGGGGCTTTGCACGACAACGCTGCTAGCTCAGACACTCTCCGAAGTGAAGTGACTGCTACTAGGAAGACCACTTTCTGCGAAAGGCGTGAGAGAGAAATATCCCTCATTGGCTCGAACGGTGGTTTCTGAAGAGCCATCAGCACCCTGTTCAGATCCCAGGGTTCTAACGGACGCTTGTAAGGAGGGACGATGTGACAAACCCCCTGCAGGAACGTGCGTACCTGTGGAAGTCTGGCTAGGCGCTTCTGAAAAAACACAGAGAGCGCAGAGACTTGTCCCTTAAGGGAGCCGAGCGACAAACCCTTTTCCAATCCGGATTGAAGGAAGGACAGAAAAGTGGGCAAGGTAAATGGCCAGGGAGAAAAACCCTGAGCAGAGCACCACGACAGGAAAATCTTCCACGTCCTGTGGTAGATCTTGGCGGACGTTGGTTTCCTAGCCTGTCTCATAGTGGCAATGACCTCTTGGGATAACCCTGAAGACGCTAGGATCCAGGACTCAATGGCCACACAGTCAGGTTGAGGGCCGCAGAATTCAGATGGAAAAATGGCCCTTGAGACAGCAAGTCTGGTCGGTCTGGTAGTGCCCACGGTTGGCCCACCGTGAGATGCCACAGATCCGGGTACCACGACCTCCTCGGCCAGTCTGGAGCGACGAGGATGGCGCGGCGGCAGTCGGCCCTGATCTTGCGTAACACTCTGGGCAACAGTGCCAGAGGAGGAAACACATAAGGGAGTTGAAACTGCGACCAATCCTGAACTAAGGTGTCTGCCGCCAGAGCTCTGTGATCTTGAGACCGTGCCATGAATGTCGGGACCTTGTTGTTGTGCCGGGACGCCATTAGGTCGACGTCCGGCATGCCCCAGCGGCAACAGATCTCTTGAAACACGTCCGGGTGAAGGGACCATTCCCCTGCATCCATGCCCTGGCGACTGAGAAAGTCTGCTTCCCAGTTTTCTACGCCCGGGATGTGAACTGCGGATATGGTGGAGGCTGTGGCTTCCACCCACAGCAGAATCCGCCGGACTTCCTGGAAGGCTTGCCGACTGCGTGTCCCGCCTTGGTGGTTGATGTATGCCACCGCTGTGGAGTTGTCCGACTGAATTCGGATCTGTTTGCCTTCCAGCCACGGCTGGAACGCCTTTAGGGCAAGATACAGTGCCCTTATCTCCAGAACATTGATCTGAAGGGAGGACTCTGTCTGAGTCCAAGAGCCCTGTGGTGGAGAAAGACCGCTCCCCACCCTGACAGGCTCGCGTCCGTCGTGACCACCGCCCAGGATGGGGGCAGGAAGGATTTCCCCTTCGACAGAGAAGTGGGGAGAAGCCACCACTGAAGGGAAGCCTTGGCTGCCCGCAAAAGGGAGACGTTCCTGTCGAGGGACGTCGACTTCCTGTCCCATTTGCGGAGAATGTCCCATTGAAGTGGGCGCAGATGAAACTGCGCAAAAGGAACTGCCTCCATTGCTGCCACCATCTTCCCTAGGAAGTGCATGAGGCGCCTCAGGGGGTGTGACTGGCCTTGAAGGAGAGATTGCACCCCTGTCTGTAGTGAACGCTGTTTGTTCAGCGGAAGCTTCACTATCGCTGAGAGAGTATGAAACTCCATGCCAAGATATGTCAGTGATTGGACCGGTGTCAGATTTGACTTTGGAAAATTGATGATCCACCCGAAACTCTGGAGAGTCTCCAGAGCGATGTTCAGGCTGTGTTGGCATGCCCCTTGAGAGGGTGCCTTGACAAGCAGATCGTCTAAGTAAGGGATCACCGAGTGTCCCTGAGAGTGTAGGATTGCCACCACTGTTGCCATAACCTTGGTGAAGACCCGTGGGGCTGTCGCCAGGCCAAAAGGCAGTGCCACGAACTGAAGGTGTTCGTCCCCTATGGCGAAACGCAGGAAGCGCTGATGCTCTGGTGCAATCGGTACGTGGAGATAAGCATCTTTGATGTCGATTGATGCTAGGAAGTCTCCTTGGGACATTGAGGCGATGACGGAGCGGAGCGATTCCATCCGGAACCGCCTGGTTTTCACATGCTTGTTGAGCAGTTTTAGGTCCAGAACAGGACGGAAGGATCCGTCCTTTTTTGGCACCACGAACAAGTTGGAGTAAAAACCGTGACCCCGTTGCTGAGGAGGAACAGGGATCACCACTCCTTCCACCTTCAGAGTGCACACCGCCTGCAGAAGAGCATCGGCTCTTTCGGGGGGCGGAGATGTTCTGAAGAAACGAGTCGGAGGACGAGAGCTGAACTCTATCCTGTAACCTTGAGATAGAATGTCTCTCACCCATCGGTCTTTTACCTGTGGCAGCCAGGCGTCGCAAAAGCGGCAGAGCCTGCCACCGACCGAGGATGCGGTTTGAGGAGGCCGAAAGTCATGAGGAGGCCGCTTTGGGAGCGGCTCCTCCGGCGGTCTTTTTAGGACGTGACTTAGACCGCCATGCATCGGAGTTCCTCTGATCTTTCTGAGGCCTTTTGGACGAGGAGAATTGAGACCTGCCCGCGGTCCGAAAGGACCGAAACCTCGATTGTACCTTCCGTGGTTGAGGTCTGTTTGGTCTGGACTGGGGTAAGGATGAGTCCTTTCCCTTGGATTGTTTAATGATTTCATCCAATCGCTCACCAAACAAGCGGTCGCCAGACAATGGCAAACCGGTTAAGAACTTTTTGGAAGCAGAGTCTGCCTTCCATTCACGTAGCCACATGGCCCTGCGGACTACCACCGAATTGGCGGATGCTACCGCCGTACGGCTCGCAGAGTCCAGGATAGCATTAATGGCGTAGGACGCAAACGCCGACGCCTGAGAGGTTAAGGACACCACTTGCGGGGCAGATGTACGTGTGACTGTATTAATCTGCGCCTGACAAGCTGAGATAGCTTGGAGTGCCCATACGGCTGCGAATGCTGGAGCAAAAGACGCGCCGATAGCTTCATAGATGGATTTCAACCATAGTTCCATCTGTCTGTCAGTGGCATCTTTGAGCGAAGCCCCATCTTCCACTGCAACTATGGATCTAGCCGCCAGTCTGGAGATTGGAGGATCCACCTTAGGACACTGAGTCCAGCCCTTGACAACATCAGGGGGGAAGGGATAACGTGTATCCTTAAGGCGCTTGGAAAAACGCTTGTCTGGACAGTCTCGGCTTTTCTGGACTGCCTCTCTGAAGTCAGAGTGATCCAGAAACGTACTCAATGTACGCTTGGGAAACCTGAAACGGAATTTCTCCTGAGAAGCTGACTCCTCAGTTGTAGGAGCTGGGGGAGAAATATCCAACACCTGATTGATGGTCGCTATAAGGTCATTCACTACAGCGTCACCTTCAGGTGTATCAAGGTTGAGAGCGGCTTCAGGATCAGAATCCTGATCTGTTACCTCCGCTTCATCCTCCAGAGAGTCCTGCTGAGACCCTGAACAGTGTGATGAGGTGGAGGGAATTTCCCAGCGAGCCCGCTTGAGCGGCCTGGGACTGCGGTCCGTGTCAGAGACCTCACCCTGGGACCTATGGGTCACCCCAGGGGCACTTTGCTGTTCCAATTGAGGGGGACCATGGGTCAAAGATTGAACAGTGCCCGGGGCCTGAATCACCGGTCTGGACTGTAAGGCTTCTAGTATTTTAGCAGACCATTTATCCATACTCTCAGACAGTTTGTCAGCAAAAGCTGCAAACTCCGTCCCTGTCACCTGGACAGTGGTAGCAGGTGGTTCCACCTGGGCCACCAGTAGCAGAGGCTCCGGCTGAGTAAGTGCCACAGGGGCCGAGCATTGCACACAATGAGGGTCAGTGGAACCTGCCGGTAGTCTAGCTGCACATGAGGTACAGGTTGCAAAGTACGCCTGTGCTTTGGCACCCTTGCTTTTTGCGGACGACATGCTGTTGTCTCCTCTGAGAACAATCCAGGAGGGTATATAGCCAAAAATCAACAGAGCGACCGTACAGTGCAAATGTATAGCCTATAAGCCTATAGGCACTCAGTTGGGCCAGCACCACAGGTGCTGCTTACCGACCGCTCAGAGCGGTTGTGTGATCACCAGATTCCCTGCCTGGGTCTCCCTGTGTTGTCTCTCCTCTCCAGCGTCTGAATCGCTGACAGGAATGGCTGCCGGCGTTCTGTGGGGAGGAGGGGACCGTGGGCGTGCCCAAGAAAGTGCGGGAATCTAGTGCCCCAGTGTACTGAGTGAGGGGGGAGGAGGATACTATGTATGCTCCAGCCCTCAGCGCTGACGATGTGTGCAGCGTCCCGCCCTTCCCCTGACTGGCAGGCCTGTGGGCGGGAATATGCGATACTAGGCCGCAGAAGCCGGGGACTAAAGTTATAAGCGCGGCCGGCAATAAGCGAGGCCGCGCGGTAGTCCCCGGCGCACTAACACACCCAGCAGTGCTGCAATGTGTATGGCACAAGCGCTCCATGCGCGGTCCCCACGGGGACACAGAGTACCTCATAGTAGCAGGGCCTTGTCCCTGACGATACCCAGCTCCTATCCAGCAGATTCCCAGGGGCTGCGGAGGGAGCACGGTCCCAGTGCCTGGAGACCGATCCGGGTCCCACTTCACCCAGAGCCCATTAAGGGATGGGGAAGGAAAACAGCATGTGGCTCCTGCCTGTGTACCCGCAATGGGTACCTCAACCTTAACAACACCGCCGACAAAGTGGGGTGAGAAGGGAGCATGCTGGGGGCCCTGTTATGGGCCCTCTTTTCTTCCATCCGACCTAGTCAGCAGCTGCTGCTGACTAAGCTGTGGAGCTTATGCGTGGATGTCAGCCTCCTTCGCACAAAGCATAAAAACTGAGGAGCCCGTGATGCACGGGGGGTGTATAGGCAGAAGGGGAGGGACGTTACACTTTTAGTGTAATACTTTGTGTGGCCTCCGGAGGCATAGCTATACACCCAAGTGTCTGGGTCTCCCAATGGAGCGACAAAGAAATGTTTTTTTCTTCCCCTGCATGATGCCTCTTGCTTATGACTGAGCAAGATAATGCAGTGTAAAAGCACTATCTTGGGCCATAGAGAACTCACAGTTCACTGTCCACAGCTATATCATCGCTCAGTGTGCCAACCAAAGCTCAGCTCTGTCTCAGGCCACAACATGACCCAGCATACAAGCACCAACTGTGTCTCAGAACACCCTCTCCCATCATGGCGATCCATTATCCGTGGGTCACTTTAGGGTATTTTAACCCCAGGTCATTATTCAAGTCAGGGTATTCCTCTAGCTGGCTGACTTTTCCCACAGGTAATTCTTACAAAATGGTCTGTAACCACGTGCCACTTAAGCACCATATTCCATCTCCAACTTTCTGTCTCCTAACAGACTCAATTTTTTAAGTGTCCTGATTAGGTGTGAACGACCCAACTACCTGAATAATTCACCTTTTCACTAAGTACACTTCAGTTATCAGCTACATTTCACCATGAGGAGTGGTAGAGCACATTAGGATGGCGCTTGCGCAGCACAACACTAGACATCCACCACAACACTAGACATCCACCACGAGTGACAGGTGAACCCTCCACACACAAAGCATGGCGCCTTCATATAATAAATATCTGTTGTATAATGATACATGATTGGTAACTTACATTGCCTGAATAAGTAAGCAGGACTGTTTTGTAGAAAACTAATTTTCTAGTTTTTGAAAAGTGCTAGAGACTAAAATAGGCAAGAGCCCATAGGAGCCTATAAGGCTGGAACAATTTGAACGAAACTTGGCCAGTCTCTTCACTGTTGTCACATAATATTACTGATCAAGGGAAACTCCATTACAAACTGGCACAGGCTGGATTACAATAGAAGAGAGGAACAATAGGTGATAAATGAAGTTAGAACAATATCAAGGATTCACTGTCAGCTATTCAAATAAAAGCAAAATGATACACGAGAGGCAAACAGAGGCATTTAAAGTGTTTTTCCCCTTTTCATAAAGTCATAATATAATGGTACATCCTAGCAATATGTTATCAGTGGGAGTCCGACCACTCATAACCTCACCAATCCTGAGGGTAAAGGCGACACATCACTAAAGTGATGGCATGCACTATTAATGTGTCATGAGATGGGAAAATCCATTAAAATAATGGCAAGGGAATCATAGCAGCTACGCAGCTTCTTCAGGACGGGTTTTGGCTTCTTAGCTCTGTTCTGGAGGTATTTGATTCTTTTCTTTTTTTTATTCTTCTTATTCATTCCCCAAAGAATTGTATTTCTGTTTGTCAGAATAATATAATGGTGAATTAAAAAGCCATTTAAAAAATACAACTAATCCTGTATAAACTATACAAAGGAAAACCAAAGCTATGAAGGTCTCAAAAGGTATGTTATTTTAGAACGCCATTTCCCCTCATCATCTTCACAGGTAGATGAAACATCAGCCTGGATCTTTCTGTATTAAGTACTATTAAAAGGTTCCTCGGTCTAAACCATTTTTATACATTACATGTGTTGCTGATCTGTCAGGGTTCAAGTTCTGAGACCACCTCTCTGAAGTCCGCAGCTTTTGCGTGAGAATTGTGTACTATGCAGTGTACAGGCTCAATAGTAAATCTTCAGATGCGTACACCAAAACTCATAGACTTACCATTGAGCCCATACATTGTTCTGTGGGCGTAGCTCAGACGCGGAGCGTTCTCACCAATTGATAACGATTTCAAGACCCTGACCCCCATCAATTAGCAGCAAGAAGCTGCTAATTTTGACCCCCCCAGTCAGGTCAGAATCTAAATGTTAAGGTCATTGTGTATTCCTATGTGATTATATCCTAACATGAGTAAACTATGAGCATTTTAAGCTTATTTCATAAATTGAATTTACTGTAAAGCATATGATAAACATGTAAATGGAATAAATTAAAAACAACACCGATCAAAATTAGGGACACTTTAAGATACCTGAAAGTTATTGGTGCTAATCTGGTACCTGGTGCCAAGTTCCTTAACTATTTGGCAAACTATTTAGCTGGCAGCCTAACTTTCCAGTTTGCACTTACTTTGTAACAATGGTGTACCGTTACAAAGTGACTGAAACATTCCGGCAGTAGGCAGATGAAGGCAAAAGGGGTGACCCTATCAGCCTTAACAAGAGAAGATGGTCGTTCCAACTCTATGATTGAGAATATTACATCTTTACAGCATCACAAAATCTTTCAAGTCCCCCAATAAGGCCCTCAAAAGACAAATGCAAAAGAGGACAGGATAATGCGGAGACTCTGTATGGGTAATCGTTTCAACACTGCATATGGAATTGTTCGCCAGTTCAGCACTGAACAGGGTAAGGATCTATCTCGTCATAAAGTGTCACGACATTTAAGAGCATTTGGACTGAAAGCCCACTCTGCAGTAACCAAACATCATTAGCAGAAATAATCAGAAGGCTAGACTCACATTTGGTGAGGAGCATGTTGTATGGACAGAGGAGAAGTGGTCAACAGTTTTAGTAATGAAAGCAAGTTTAATTTATTTGGGTCTGATGTGAAACGAAGGGAATTTTGTTTACTTACCATAAATTCCTTTTCTTCTAGCTCCAATTGGGAGACCCAGACAATTGGGTGTATAGCTTCTGCCTCCGGAGGCCACACAAAGTATTACACTTAAAAGTGTAAAGCCCCTCCCCTTCTGCCTATACACCCCCCCGTGCATCACGGGCTCCTCAGTTTTGGTGCAAAAGCAGGAAGGAGGAAACTTATAATTGGTTTAAAGTAAATTCAATCCGAAGGAAGTTCGGAAACTGAAAACCATTCAACATGAACAACATGTGTACACAAAGAACAACAGCCCGAAGGGAACAGGGGCGGGTGCTGGGTCTCCCAATTGGAGCTAGAAGAAAAGGAATTTACGGTAAGTAAACAAAATTCCCTTCTTCTTTGTCGCTCCATTTGGGAGACCCAGACAATTGGGACGTCCAAAAGCAGTCCCTGGGTGGGTAAAATAATACCTCGTAACAGAGCCGTAAAACGGCCCCTACCTACAGGTGGGCAACCGCCGCCTGAAGGACTCGCCTACCTAGGCTGGCATCTGCCGAAGCATAGGTATGCACCTGATAGTGTTTCGTGAAAGTGTGCAGGCTCGACGAGGTAGCCGCCTGACACACCTGCTGAGCCGTAGCCTGGTGCCGCAAAGCCCAGGACGCACCCACGGCTCTGGTAGAATGGGCCTTCAGCCCTGAGGGAACCGGAAGCCCAGAAGAACGGTAAGCTTCGAGAATTGGTTCCTTGATCCACCGAGCGAGGGTTGATTTGGAAGCCTGTGACCCTTTACGCTGGCCAGCGACAAGGACAAAGAGTGCATCCGAGCGGCGCAGGGGCGCCGTACGGAAAATGTAGAGTCTGAGTGCTCTCACCAGATCTAACAAGTGCAAATCCTTTTCACATTGGTGAACTGGATGAGGACAAAAAGAGGGTAAGGAGATATCCTGATTGAGATGAAAGGGGGATACCACCTTAGGGAGAAATTCCGGAACCGGACGCAGAACCACCTTGTCCTGGTGAAACACCAGGAAAGGGGCTTTGCATGACAGCGCTGCTAGCTCAGACACTTTCCGAAGTGATGTGACTGCTACTAGGAAGACCACTTTCTGCGAAAGGCGTGAAAGAGAAATATCCTTCATTGGCTCGAAAGGTGGTTTCTGAAGAGCCATCAACACCCTGTTCAGATCCCAGGGTTCTAACGGACACTTGTAAGGAGGGACTATGTGACAAACCCCCTGCAGGAACGTGCGTACCTGTGGAAGTCTGGCTAGGCGCTTCTGAAAAAACACAGAGAGCGCTGAGACTTGTCCCTTAAGGGAGCCGAGCGACAAACCCTTTTCCAATCCGGATTGAAGGAAGGAAAGAAAAGTGGGCAAGGCAAATGGCCAGGGAGTAAAACCCTGATCAGAGCACCAGGATAAGAATATCCTCCACGTCCAGTGGTAGATCTTGGCAGACGTTGGTTTCCTAGCCTGTCTCATAGTGGCAATGACCTCTTGAGATAACCCTGAAGACGCTAGGATCCAGGACTCAATGGCCACACAGTCAGGTTGAGGGCCGCAGAATTCAGATGGAAAAACGGCCCTTGAGACAGCAAGTCTGGTCGGTCTGGTAGTGCCCACGGTTGGCCCACCGTGAGATGCCACAGATCCGGGTACCACGACCTCCTCGGCCAGTCTGGCGCGACGAGGATGGCGCGGCGGCAGTCGGACCTGATCTTGCGTAACACTCTGGGCAACAGTGCCAGAGGAGGAAACACATAAGGCAGTTGAAACTGCGACCAATCCTGAACTAAGGCGTCTGCCGCCAGAGCTCTGTGATCTTGAGACCGTGCCATGAATGCCGGGACCTTGTTGTTGTGCCGGGACGCCATTAGGTCGACGTCTGGCATCCCCCAGCGGCAACAGATCTCTTGAAACACGTCCGGGTGAAGGGACCATTCCCCTGCGTCCATGCCCTGGCGACTGAGAAAGTCTGCTTCCCAGTTTTCTACGCCCGGGATGTGAACTGTGGATATGGTGGAGGCTGTGGCTTCCACCCACAGCAGAATCCGCCGGACTTCCTGGAAGGCTTGCCGACTGCGTGTTCCGCCTTGGTGGTTGATGTATGCCACCGCGGTGGAGTTGTCCGACTGAATTCGGATCTGCTTGCCTTCCAGCCACGGCTGGAACGCCTTTAGGGCAAGATACACTGCCCTTATCTCCAGAACATTGATCTGAAGGGAGGACTCTGGCTGAGTCCAGGTACCCTGAGCCCTGTGATGGAGAAAGACCGCTCCCCACCCTGAAAGACTCGCGTCCGTCGTGACCACCGCCCAGGATGGGGGTAGGAAGGATTTCCCCTTCGACAATGAAGTGGGAAGAAGCCACCACCGAAGGGAGGCTTTGGCTGCCTGAGAAAGGGAGACGTTCCTGTCGAGGGACGCCGACTTCCTGTCCCATTTGCGGAGAATGTCCCATTGAAGTGGACGCAGATGAAACTGTGCAAAAGGAACTGCCTCCATTGCTGCTACCATCTTCCCTAGGAAGTGCATGAGGCGCCTCAGAGGGTGTGACTGACCTTGAAGGAGAGATTGCACCCCTGTCTGTAGTGAACGCTGTTTGTCCAGCGGAAGCTTCACTATCGCTGAGAGAGTATGAAACTCCATGCCAAGATATGTCAGTGATTGGGCCGGTGTCAGATTTGACTTTGGGAAATTGATGATCCACCCGAATCTCTGGAGAGTCTCCAGAGCAATGTTCAGGCTGTGTTGGCATGCCACTCGAGAGGGTGCCTTGACAAGCAGATCGTCTAAGTAAGGGATCACCGAGTGTCCCTGAGAGTGTAGGACTGCTACTACTGTTGCCATGACCTTGGTGAAGACCCATGGGGCTGTCGCCAGGCCGAAAGGCAGTGCCACGAACTGAAGGTGTTCGTCCCCTATGGCGAAACGCAGGAAGCGCTGATGCTCTGGTGCAATCGGTACGTGGAGATAAGCATCTTTGATGTCGATTGATGCTAGGAAATCTCCTTGGGACATTGAGGCGATGACGGAGCGGAGCGATTCCATCCGGAACCGCCTGGTTTTTACGTGTTTGTTGAGCAGTTTTAGGTCCAGAACAGGACGGAAAGATCCGTCCTTTTTTGGCACCACAAACAAGTTGGAGTAAAAACCGTGACCCTGTTGCTGAAGAGGAACAGGGATCACCACTCCTTCTGCCTTCAGAGTGCACACCGCCTGAAGAAGAGCATCGGCTCGCTCGGGGGGCGGAGATGTTCTGAAGAAACGAGTCGGAGGACGAGAGCTGAACTCTATCCTGTAACCGTGAGACAGAATGTCTCTCACCCAACGGTCTTGTACCTGTGGCAGCCAGGCGTCGCAAAAGCGGGAGAGCCTGCCACCGACCGAGGATGCGGTTTGAGGAGGCCGAAAGTCATGAGGAGGCCGCTTTGGGAGCGGTTCCTCCGGCGGTCTTTTTAGGACGTGCCTTAGACCGCCATGAATCGGAGTCCCTCTGACCCTTCTGTGGCCTGTTGGACGATGAGAATTGAGACCTGCCCGCGGGCCGAAAGGACCGAAACCTCGATTGTACCTTCCGTTGTTGAGGTCTGTTTGGTTTGGACTGGGGTAAGGATGAGTCCTTTCCTTTGGACTGTTTAATGATTTCATCCAATCGCTCACCAAACAGGCGGTCGCCAGAAAATGGCAAACCGGTTAAGAACTTTTTGGAAGCAGAGTCTGCCTTCCATTCACGTAGCCACATGGCCCTGCGGACTGCCACCGAATTGGCGGAAGCTACCGCCGTACGGCTCGCAGAGTCCAGGACAGCATTAATGGCGTAGGACGCAAACGCCGACGCCTGAGAGGTTAAGGACACCACCTGCGGAGCAGAGGCACGTGTGACTGCATTAATCTGCGAGTGACAAGCTGAGATAGCTTGGAGTGCCCATACGGCTGCGAATGCCGGAGCAAAGGACGCGCCGATGGCTTCATAGATGGATTTCAACCAGAGCTCCATCTGTCTGTCAGTTGCATCTTTGAGTGAAGCCCCATCTTCCACGGCAACTATGGATCTAGCCGCCAGTCTGGAGACTGGAGGATCCACCTTGGGACACTGAGCCCAACCCTTGACAACGTCAGGGGGGAAGGGATAACGTGTGTCCTTAAGGCGCTTAGAAAAGCGCTTATCTGGACAAGCTCGGTGTTTCTGGACTGCCTCTCTGAAGTCGGAGTGATCCAGAAACGTACTCATTGTACGCTTGGGAAATCTAAAACGGAATTTCTCCTGCTGAGAAGCTGACTCCTCAATTGGAGGAGCTGGGGGAGAAAGATCCAACACCTGATTGATGGTCGCTATAAGGTCATTCACTATGGCGTCTCCTTCAGGTGTATCTAGGTTGAGAGCGGCCTCAGGATCAGAATCCTGATCTGCCACCTCCGCTTCATCCTCTAGAGAGTCCTCCTGCTGAGACCCTGAGCAGTGTGATGAAGTCGAGGGAATTTCCCAGCGAGCCAGCTTAGGCGGTCTGGGACTGCGGTCCGTGTCAGAGACCTCCCCCTGGGACCTATGAGTCCCCCCAGGAGCACTTTGCTGCTCCAACCGAGGGGGGCCTGGGGTCAATGATTCAACAGTGCCCGGGGCCTGTGTTACCAGCCTGGACTGCAAGGCTTCTAGTATCTTAGCAGACCATTTATCCATACTCTCAGAAAGTTTGTCAGCAAATACTGCAAACTCCGTCCCTGTCACCTGGACAGTGGTAGCAGGTGGTTCCACTTGGGCCACCAGTAGCAGAGGCTCCGGCTGAGTAAGTGCCACAGGGGCCGAGCATTGCACACAATGAGGGTCGGTGGAACCTGCCGGTAGTATAGCCGCACGTGAGGTACAGGTTGCAAAGTAAGCCTGTGCTTTGGCACCCTTGCTTTTTGCGGACGACATGCTGTTGTCTCCTCTGAGTACAATCCAGGAGGGTATATAGCCAAAAATCAACAGTGCGACCGTACAGAGTAAATGTATAGCATATAAGCATATATATATACACTTCGGCACTCAGTGGGGCCAGCACCTCAGGTGCTGCTTACCGACCGCCCAAAGCGGTTGTGTGACCACCAGATTCCCTGCCTGGGCCTCCCAGAGCCGTGTTGTCTCTCCTCTCCAGCTTCAGAAGTGCTGACAGGAATGGCTGCCGGCGTTCTGTGAGGAGGAGGGGGCCGTGGGCGTGCACTAGAAAGTGCGGGAATCTGGTGCCCCACGGTGCTCAGTGAGGGGGGAGGAGGATACAAAGTATGCTCCAGCCCTCAGCGCTGACGTCCTGTGCAGCGTCCCGCCCTTCCCCTGACTGGCAGGCCCGGGGGCGGGAATATGCGGTACTAGGCCGCAAAAGCCGGGGACTAAAGTTATAAGCGCGGCCGGCCATAAGCGCGGTCAGCGCGGTAGTCCCGGCGCACTAACACACCCAGCAGTGCTGCAGCGTGTATGACACAAGCGCTCCATGCGCCGTCCCCACGGGGACACAGAGTACCTCACAGTAGCAGGGCCTTGTCCCTGACGATACCCGGCTCCTGTCCAGCAGATTCCCCAGGGGCTGCGGAGGGAGCACGGTCCCAGTGCCTGGAGACCGATTAGGATCCCACTTCACCCAGAGCCCCTAAGGGATGGGGAAGGAAAACAGCATGTGGCTCCTGCCTATGTACCCGCAATGGGTACCTCAACCTTAACAGCACCGCCGACCAGAGTGGGGTGAGAAGGGAGCATGCCGGGGGCCCCGTTATGGGCCCTCTTTTCTTCCATCCGATATAGTCAGCAGCTGCTGCTGACTAAATTGTGGAGCTATGCGTGCATGTGTGCCTCCTTCGCACAAAGCATAAAAACTGAGGAGCCCGTGATGCACGGGGGGGTGTATAGGCAGAAGGGGAGGGGCTTTACACTTTTAAGTGTAATACTTTGTGTGGCCTCCGGAGGCAGAAGCTATACACCCAATTGTCTGGGTCTCCCAATGGAGCGACAAAGAAATTATGTTCGTTGACAAACTGGGGAAAGTCTGAACCCAAAGTGTGTTAAGATGTTAGTGAAAGGTGGTGGAGGAAGTGTCATAGTTTGGGGAATGTTGTCTGCAACAGGAGTTGGACCTCAAATACAGCTACATGGCAGAGTGAATGCAAGTGTGTATCAGAACCTTCTTCAACAACACGTGGCTCCTTACTTGTGTTCATCACGCAATCAGCCAGCAACTTTCATGCAGAACAATGCCCCCGTCACACAGCAAAACGGGTAAAGCAGTTACTTGAAACAGAAAACATTGAAACAATTAAATTGCCAGCCCAGAGTCCTGATCTAAAACCCAATAGAATACCTCTGGAAAATCCTTGGTGACAAAGTTATGGCCAAGAAACCAACAAGAATCAAAGAACTGTGGAAGAGACTGGAAGAAGAGTGGACCAAAATCACACCAGAGCAGTGTGAGAGACTAGTGATGTCCTGTGGCCGCAGATGTACTGAAGTCATTCAAAGCAAAGGCCTGTACACTTCCTGCTGATTGGTGACTGTTGGTACCTTCGGAAAATTTACTAACAATCCTTCTCTGTGCTACAGTCATTGTTGTTCTCTAATTATGATCATCACGTTTTAGGCAAAATAAAGGTTTTCTGATAAACTTTGGATCTTTTGAAAAAATACTGTACTAGTGGCATGGTGCACCCCTTACAAAAACACCGTCAAATGTTGATCACTGTAGATTACATAATTTCGGGGGGGGGGGTGATCACACATTGTTCTCTAATTTTGACCTCCAGTGTATACACACACACTTATGATTTTTAACCTTTAACAGTGATGCATGACAACAGCACCTAATTCATAGATTTTTTTTTTCCCCACTTGTTTCTATTTTAAATAAATTGCAATAACCTTTTGTTGTTTATGTCACATTGTGATGTCTATTACCTCTATTGATTGGTTGTACTATGCTAGGAAAAGAGAATGAAAAACTATTATGTTGTATAGTACTGTGCCCGACTAACAAAAACTTCCAGGGATATTAGAAGCAGTCTTCAGTTATAGCACAAGCTTTGTCATGACATCGGTGCCATTCTGTAGTTTACCAGAACATCAAAACATCTGAAATCAATTTTCATGGCCATCCACCCATTGTGGTGAGAGCATACCAGGTGCACCATTATACAATGTTCATGTACCAAAAGGTATTGAGCGGAGGTCAAGGTATAGCTACAGTCACAATGTCAATGTGCACAGCAGACCAATGAAGGTACAGTTCAGACCAAAAGTTTGGACACACCTTCTCATCTCTATAGCAACTGTTAAGAGGAGACTTTGTGCAGCAGGCCTTCATGGTAAAATAGCTGCTAGGAAACCACTGCTAAGGACAGGCAACAAGCAGAAAAGACATGTTTGGGCTAAAGAACACAAGGAATGGACATTAGACCAGTGGAAATCTGTGCTTTGGTCTGATGAGTCCAAATTTGAGATCTTTGGATCCAACCACCGTGTCTTTGTAGAAAAGGTGAACGGATAGACTCTACATGGCTGGTTCCCACCATGAAACATGGAGGAGGTGGTGTGATGGTGTGGGGGTGCTTTGCTGGTGACACTGTTGGGGATCTATTCAAAATTGAAGGCATAGTGAACCAGCATGGCTACCACAGCATCTTGCAGCAGCGTGCTATTCCATCCGGTTTGAGTTTAGTTGGACCATCATTTATTTTTCAAAAGGACAATGACCCCAAACACCTCCAGGCTGTGTAAGGGCTATTTGACTAAGAAGGAGAGTGATGGGGTGCTACGCCAGATAACCTGGTCTCCACAGTCACCAGACCTGAACCCAATCGAGATGGTTTGGGGGTGAGCTGGACCGCAGAGTGAAGGCAAAAGGGCCAACAAGTGCTAAGCATTTCTGGGAGCTGCTTCAAGACTGTTGGAAAACCATTTCCGGTGACTACCTCTTGAAGCTCATCAAGAGAATGCCAAGAGTGTGCAAAGCAGTAGTCAAAGCAAAAGGTGGCTACTTTGAAGAACCATGACTATAAGACATATTTTCAGTTGTTTCACACTAAGTATTTCATTCCACATGTTTTAATTCATAGTTTTGATGCCTTCAATGTGAATCTACAATTTTCAGAGTCCTGAAAATAAAGAAAACCCTTTGAATGAGGTGTGTCCAAACTTTTGGTCTGTACTGTATATGTGGTAGGGCATGTGTTATTTTCTAACCAGACCTAGTAGAGCATACACTAGACTGGTTTTGTGCTGAGACAGTGCTAGCGCACATCATACACAACGGTGGACACCGCAAGTTACCTATAGCACTTGATCTCCCTGGGACACAGACTATTATGCTGCACACTGATGAAGGTCCATGGCGGACCTAAACATCTGTGCTTTTTCTAGTCTGGATTTCTCAAAATAAGGTGAAGATTGGATATTGTGAGTGCAAAGTATTACTATTTGCTGTTAATGGGACTGGATCCTACCTGTGCATCTTCTACAGACGTGCTGTGATTATCTACTACATATCTATGACTGGACCTGCCAGGCACAACCTGTTTGAATCCAGACAATGTAAGTGGTGTTATTGAGTAGTTAAGAGGATCAAAAGGAAAATAAATTTAAAGAAGTCCTCCCATGAAGTTTACTTTTCCTTAAATCGGTGTATATGTACGAATTATATTATATTAATATTAATATATAATATATTATATATATATATATATTATATATATATATATTATATTAATATACTCACCTAACGCCGATTTCTCCGGGATCCATCGCTGTTCTGCTCTTCTCAGTGACATCACCAATCTTCAGACTATCTGGATCACAATGTGTGAGCTGGAAGAGAAGGGAATTTTGTTACTTACCGTAAATTCCTTTTCTTCTAGCTCTTATTGGGAGACCCAGACGATTGACGATTGGGTGTATAGCACTGCCTCCGGAGGCCACACAAAGCAATTACACTAAAAAGTGTAAGGCCCCTCCCCTTCTGGCTATACACCCCCAGTGGGATCACTGGCTCACCAGTTTTAGTGCAAAAGCAAGAAGGAGGAAAGCCAATAACTGGTTTAAACAAATTCACTCCGAGTAACATCGGAGAACTGAAAACCGTTCAACATGAACAACATGTGTACCCGCAAACAAACCAACAATCCCGAAGGACAACAGGGCGGGTGCTGGGTCTCCCAATAAGAGCTAGAAGAAAAGGAATTTACGGTAAGTAACAAAATTCCCTTCTTCTTCGGCGCTCTATTGGGAGACCCAGACGATTGGGACGTCCAAAAGCTGTCCCTGGGTGGGTAAAGAAATACCTCATGTTAGAGCTGCAAGACAGCCCTCCCCTACGGGACTCTTCTACCTAGGCTGGCGTCCGCCGAAGCATAGGTATGCACCTGATAATGTTTGGTGAAAGTGTGCAGACTCGACCAGGTAGCTGCCTGGCACACCTGTTGAGCCGTAGCCTGGTGTCGCAATGCCCAGGACGCACCCACGGCTCTGGTAGAATGGGCCTTCAGCCCTGATGGAACCTGAAGCCCCGCAGAACGGTAGGCTTCAAGAATTGGTTCTTTGATCCATCGAGCCAGGGTGGCCTTAGAAGCCTGCGACCCTTTGCGCTGACCAGCGACAAGGACAAAGAGTGCATCCGAACGGCGCAGGGGCGCTGTGCGGGAAATGTAGATTCTGAGTGCTCTCACCAGATCTAACAAATGTAAATCCTTCTCATACCGAAAAACTGCATGAGGACAAAACGAAGGCAAAAAAATATCCTGATTAAGATGAAAAGAGGATACCACCTTCGGGAGAAACTCCTGAATGGGGCGCAGCACTACCTTGTCCTGGTGGAAGACCAGGAAGGGAGCCTTGGAAGACAACGCTGCTAGCTCAGACACTCTCCGAAGAGATGTGATCGCTACCAGAAAAGCCACTTTCTGTGAAAGTCTAGAAAGTGAAACCTCCTTCAGAGGCTCGAAGGGCGGCTTTTGGAGGGCAACTAGTACCCTGTTCAGATCCCATTGATCTAACGGCCGCTTGTACGGGGGAACGATATGGCAAACCCCCTGTAGGAACGTGCGCACCTTAGAAAGTCGTGCTAGACGCTTCTGAAAAAAGACGGATAGCGCCGAGACCTGTCCTTTAAGGGAGCCGAGCGACAAACCCTTTTCTAACCCCGATTGCAGGAAAGAAAGAAGGGTAGGTAATGCAAATGGCCAGGGAGACACTCCCTGAGCAGAGCACCAGGATAAGAATATCCTCCACGTTCTGTGGTAGATCTTAGCAGACGTGGGCTTTCTAGCCTGTCTCATGGTGGCAACGACCCCTTGGGATAAGCCTGAAGACGCTAGGATCCAGGACTCAATGGCCACGCAGTCAGGTTGAGGGCCGCAGAATTCCGATGGAAAAACGGCCCTTGGGACAGTAAGTCTGGTCGGTCTGGAAGTGCCCACGGTTGGCCGACCGTGAGATGCCACAGATCCGGATACCACGCCCTCCTCGGCCAGTCTGGAGCGACGAGTATGACGCGGCTGCAGTCGGATCTGATCTTGCGTAGCACTCTGGGCAAGAGTGCCAGAGGTGGAAACACATAAGGGAGCCGGAACTGCGACCAATCTTGCACTAGGGCGTCTGCTGCTAGAGCTCTTTGATCGCGAGACCGTGCCATGAATGTTGGGACCTTGTTGTTGTGCCGGGACGCCATTAGGTCGACGTCCGGCCTTCCCCATCGGCGACAGATTTCCTGAAACACGTCCGGGTGAAGGGACCATTCCCCTGCGTCCATGCCCTGGCGACTGAGGAAGTCTGCTTCCCAGTTTTCTACGCCGGGGATGTGAACTGCGGATATGGTGGAGGCCGTGGCTTCCACCCACATCATAATGCGCCGGACCTCCTGGAAGGCTTGCCGACTGCGAGTCCCTCCTTGGTGATTGATGTATGCCACCGCTGTGGAGTTGTCCGATTGAATTCGGATCTGCTTCCCTTCCAGCCACTGCTGGAAGGCCAGTAGGGCAAGATACACTGCCCTGATCTCCAGAACATTGATCTGAAGGGTGGACTCCTGCTGAGTCCACGTACCCTGAGCCCTGTGGTGGAGAAAAACTGCTCCCCACCCTGACAGACTCGCGTCTGTCGTGACCACCGCCCAGGACGGTGGTAGGAAGGATCTTCCCTGTGATAATGAGGTGGACAGGAGCCACCACTGCAGAGAGTCCTTGGCCGTCTGGGAAAGGGAGACTTTCCTGTCCAGGGATGTCGACTTCCCGTCCCATTGGCGGAGAATGTCCCATTGAAGTGGACGCAGATGAAACTGCGCCAACGGAACCGCCTCTATTGCCGCCACCATCTTCCCGAGGAAGTGCATGAGGCGTCTTAAGGAGTGCGACTGACTTTGAAGGAGAGCCTGCACCCCTGTCTGTAGTGACCGCTGCTTGCTCAGCGGAAGCTTCACTATCGCTGAGAGAGTATGAAACTCCATGCCAAGATACGTTAGTGATTGGGTCGGTGACAGATTTGACTTTGGGAAGTTGATGATCCACCCGAACGCCTGGAGAGTCTCCAGTGCAAAATTCAGGCTGAGTTGGCATGCCTCCTGAGAGGGTGCCTTGACCAGTAGATCGTCCAAGTAAGGGATCACAGAGTGTCCGTGAGAGTGCAAGACTGCTACCACTGCTGCCATGATCTTGGTGAACACCCGGGGGGCTGTCGCCAGACCAAATGGCAGAGCCACGAACTGAAGATGTTCGTCTCCTATCACGAAGCGTAGAAAGCGTTGGTGCTCTGTAGCAATCGGCACGTGGAGATAAGCATCTTTGATGTCTATTGATGCTAGGAAATCTCCTTGGGACATTGAGGCAATGACTGAGCGGAGGGATTCCATCCGGAACCGCCTGGCGTTCACATGCTTGTTGAGCAGTTTTAGGTCCAGAACAGGACGGAAGGAGCCGTCCTTTTTTGGAACCACAAAGAGATTGGAGTAAAATCCTCGCCCCCTTTCCAGAGGGGGGACAGGGATCACGACTCCTTCTGCTCTTAGAGAGTCCACCGCCTGCAGCAGGGCATCTGCTCGGTTGGGGTGTGGGGAGGTTCTGAAGAACCGAAGTGGAGGCCGAGAACTGAACTCGATTCTGTACCCGCGAGACAAAATGTCTGTTACCCACCGGTCTTTGACCTGTGACAGCCAAATGTCGCAAAAGCGGGAGAGCCTGCCACCGACCGAGGATGCGGAGGGCGGAGGCCGAAAGTCATGAGGTAGCCGCCTTGGAAGCGGTTCCTCCATTTGCTTTCCTGGGGCGTGAGTGAGCCCGCCAGGAATCTGAGCTCCCTTGTCCTTTCTGAGTCCCTTTGGACGAGGAGAATTGGGGCTTGCCCGAGCCTCGAAAGGACCGAAACCTCGACTGCCACTTTTTCTGTTGAGGTTTACTTGCTCTGGGCTGTGGCAAGGAAGAGTCCTTGCCCTTGGACTGTTTTATGATTTCAGCCAATGGCTCACCAAACAGTCTGTCTCTAGATAATGGCAAGCTGGTTAAACATTTTTTGGAACCAGCATCTGCTTTCCAGTCCTTTAACCATAAGGCTCTGCGCAAAACCACAGAATTGGCGGCCGCCATAGAGGTACGGCTCGTAGATTCTAGGACAGCATTGATAGCATAGGTCGCAAACGCAGACATTTGCGAAGTTAGGGACGCCACCTGCGGTACTGCTGGATGCATGATAGCATCCACCTGTGCCAGACCAGCTGAAATAGCTTGGAGTGCCCACACGGCCGCGAATGCTGGAGCAAACGACGCGCCGATAGCTTCATAGACAGATTTCAACCAAAGGTCCATCTGTCTGTCGTTGGCATCTTTAAGTGAAGCGCCATCCTCTACTGCGACTATGGATCTAGCCGCAAGCTTGGAAATTGGTGGATCCACCTTTGGGCACTGGGTCCAGCGTTTGGCTACTTCAGAGGGAAAAGGATAACGGGTATCCTTAGAACGTTTAGAGAAACGCTTGTCTGGATGAGCGTCGTGCTTCTGGATTGATTCTCTGAAGTCAGAGTGGTCCAAAAAAGCACTTAATTTACGCTTGGGATACAGGAAGTGGAACTTCTCCTGCTGTGCAGCTGCCTCCTCTGCAGAAGGGGCTGGGGGAGAAATATCCAACAGTCTATTAATGGCCGATATAAGGTCATTAACCATGGCGTCACCATCAGGGGCATCCAGATTGAGAGGGGCCTCAGGATTAGAATCCTGATCCCCGTCCTCAGTCTCATCACAGAGAGATTCTTCTCGCTGAGACCCTGAGCAGTGTGATGACGTGGAGGGTCTTTCCCAGCGAGCTCGCTTAGGCTGCCTGGGACTGTCATCTGAGTCAGAGACTTCAGCTTGTGATGCCTGAGACCCCCTTGAAGTACGGATTAGTTCCAACTGAGGGGGACCAGAGAGCATAGCCACAGCAGTGTCCATGGTCTGAGGAACTGGCCTGGCCTGCAAGGTCTCCAGGATTTTTGTCATGGCCTCAGACATCTTATCAGCAAACACTGCAAAGTCTGTCCCCGTCACCGGGGCAGGGTTCACAGGCGTCGCTGCCTGGGCTACCACCACAATAGGCTCTGGCTGACGAAGTGCCACTGGGACTGAACATTGCACACAATGTGAATCATTGGAGCCTGCCGGTAGATCAGCCCCACATGCAGTACAAACAGTGCACACAGCCCGTGCCTTGGCAGCCTTGCGTTTTGCGGATGACATGTTGCTGCCTCCTCAGAGCAGTACAGGGTGTCCAGCCAAGAAGCGACCTACAGTGCAACTATATATATATATATGGTACCAAGAAAAAAGTACACTAATATGTCACTGAGGCACTAGAGGGGCCAGCACTACTGTGCAGCTTACCGCCCGCTTAGGAGCGGTGTGTGGTCGCCAGAAATCCCTCTAGTCTGGGTCTCCCAGAGCCTGCTGCCTCTCCCCAGCCAGATCGCATGTGTAATGGCTGCCGGCGTCCTTGTGGAGAGGGTGGGCGGGCCCTGGGCGTACACCGACGAAGAGCGGGAAGTCTGCTTCCCCTTGTGCCTAGTGAGAGGGCTGGAGCATGTAAATAAAGCTCCAGCCCTCGGCGCTGTGATTGAGCAGCGTCTCTCCCCTACCCTGATTGACAGGGTGGGGGCGGGAACGAAGCGGCGCTAGGCCGCAGAAGCCGGGGGCTAAAGTTAGAAGCGCCGCCGCCGTAAAAGCGCGGTCGGCGCAAAGCCCCCGGCGCACCATAAGTCGCAGCTGCGCCGCCGCTCCAGGAGCGGTCGGCGCAGTAGTTCCCAATACACAACGTCACCCAGCAAAGCTGCAGTGACCTAACCCCCAGCGTACATCGCCACTGTCCCCGGCGCACTACAACGCTCAGCAGGCCCTGAGAGTGTCCGTGCCTGCCGGGGACACAGAGTACCTGAAAGTTGCAGGGCCTTGTCCCTGAACGGCACTCCCGCTCCCAATCCAGCAGGTTCTATGGGTCTGTGGATGGAGCCCGGCCCCAGGGCTTGGGGGCCGGCAAGATCCCACTTCCACAGAGCCCTAAGGGGATGTGGAAGGAAAACAGCATGTGGGCTCCAGCCTCCGTACCAGCAATAGGTACCTCAACCTTACAAGCACCAACCGCGGGTGAGAAGGGAGCATGCTGGGGGCCCTATATGGGCCCTCTTTTCTTCCATCCGATAGAGCCAGCAGCTACTGCTGACTACAAACAGTGGAGCTATGCGTGGATGTCTGACCTCCTTCGCACAAAGCAGAAAACTGGTGAGCCAGTGATCCCACTGGGGGTGTATAGCCAGAAGGGGAGGGGCCTTACACTTTTTAGTGTAATTGCTTTGTGTGGCCTCCGGAGGCAGTGCTATACACCCAATCGTCAATCGTCTGGGTCTCCCAATAGAGCGCCGAAGAAAGGGAATTTTGTTTACTTACCGTAAATTCCTTTTCTTCTAGCTCCAATTGGGAGACCCAGACAATTGGGTGTATAGGCTATGCCTCCGGAGGCCGCACAAAGTATTACACTAAAAGTGTAAAGCCCCTCCCCTTCTGCCTATACACCCCCCGTGCTCCCACGGGCTCCTCAGTTTTGGTGCAAAAGCAAGAAGGAGGAAAAAATTATAAACTGGTTTAAAGTAAATTCAATCCGAAGGAATATCGGAGAACTGAAACCATTCAACATGAACAACATGTGTACACAAAAAAACAGGGGCGGGTGCTGGGTCTCCCAATTGGAGCTAGAAGAAAAGGAATTTACGGTAAGTAAACAAAATTCCCTTCTTCTTTGTCACTCCATTGGGAGACCCAGACAATTGGGACGTCCAAAAGCAGTCCCTGGGTGGGTACAATAATACCTCGTAATACAGCCGTAAAACGGCCCCTTCCTACAGGTGGGCAACCGCCGCCTGAAGGACTCGTCTGCCTATGCTGGCATCCGCCGAAGCATAGGTATGCACCTGATAGTGTTTCGTGAAAGTGTGCAGGCTCGACCAGGTAGCCGCCTGACACCTGCTGAGCCGTAGCCTGGTGCCGCAAAGCCCAGGACGCACCCACGGCTCTGGTAGAATGGGCCTTCAGCCCTGAGGGAACCGGAAGCCCAGCAGAACGGTAAGCTTCGAGAATTGGTTCCTTGATTCACCGAGCCAGGCTTGATTTGGAAGCCTGTGACCCTTTACGCTGGCCAGCGACAAGGACAAAGAGTGCATCCGAGCGGCGCAGGGGCGCCGTACGAGAAAGTAGAGTCTGAGTGCTCTCACCAGATCTAATCAAGTGCAAATCCTTTTCACATTGGTGAACTGGATGAGGACAAAAAGAGGGTAAGGAGATACCCTGATTGAGATGAAAGGGGGATACCACCTTAGGGAGAAATTCCGGAACCGGACGCAGAACCACCTTGTCCTGGTGAGACACCAGGAAAGGGGCTTTGCACGACAACGCTGCTAGCTCAGACACTCTCCGAAGTGAAGTGACTGCTACTAGGAAAACCACTTTCTGCGAAAGGCGTGAGAGAAATATCCCTCATAGGCTCGAATGGTGGTTTCTGAAGAACCATCAGCACCCTGTTCAGATCCCAGGGTTCTAACAGCCGTTTGTAAGGAGGAACGATGTGAGAAACCCCCTGCAGGAACGTGCGTACCTGTGGAAGTCTGGCTAGGCGCTTCTGGAAAAACACAGAGAGCGCTGAGACTTGTCCCTTAAGGGAGCCGAGCGACAAACCCTTTTCCCGTCCAAATTGAAGGAGGGACAGAAAAGGGGGCAAGGCAAATGGCCAGGGAGAAAAACCCCGAGCAGAGCACCACGACGGGAATATTTTCCACGTCCTGTGGTAGATCTTGGCGGACGTTGGTTTCCTAGCCTGTCTCATAGTGGCAATGACCTCTTGAGATAATCCTGAAGACGCTAGGATCCAGGACTCAATGGCCACACAGTCAGGTTGAGGGCCGCAGAGTTCAGATGGAAAAACGGCCCTTGAGACAGCAAGTCTGGTCGGTCTGGTAGTGCCCACGGTTGGCCGACCGTGAGATGCCACAGATCCGGGTACCACGACCTCTTCGGCCAGTCTGGAGGGACGAGGATGACGCGGCGGCAGCCGGCCGTGATCTTGCGTAACACTCTGGGCAACAGTGCCAACGGAGGGAACACGTAAGTGAGCTGAAACTGCGACTAGTCCTGAACTAAGGCGTCTGCCGCCATAGCTCTGGGATCTTGAGACCGTGCCATGAACGTCGGTACCTTGTTGTTGTGCCGGGACGCCATTAGGTCGACGTCCGGCATGCCCCAGCGGCAACATATCTCCTGAAACCCGTCCTGGTGAAGGGACCATTCCCCTGCGTCCATGCCCTGGCGACTGAGAAAGTCTGCTCCCCAGTTTTCTACGCCTGGGATGTGAACTGCGGATATGGTGGAGGCTGTGGCTTCCACCCACAGTAGAATCCGCCGGACTTCCTGGAAGGCTTGCCGACTGCGTGTCCCGCCTTGGTGGTTGATGTATGCCACCGCTGTGGAGTTGTCCGACTGAATTCGGATGTGCTTGCCTTCCAACCACTGCTGGAACGCGTTTAGGGCCAGATACACTGCCCTGATCTCCAGAACATTGATCTGAAACGAGGACTCTTGCTGAGTCCACGTACCCTGAGCCCTGTGGTGGAGAAAAACTGCTCCCCACCCTGACAGACTCGCGTCCGTCGTGACCACCGCCCAGGATGGGAGTAGGAAGGAATTCCCCCTCGATAATGAAGTGGGAAGAAGCCACCACCGAAGGGAAGCTTTGATTGCCTGAGAGAGGGAGACGTTCCTGTCGAGGGACGTCGGTTTCCTGTCCCATTTGCGTAGGATGTCCCATTGAAGAGGACGCAGGTGAAACTGCGCGAAAGGGGCTGCTTCCATTGCTGCCACCATCTTCCCGAGGAAGTGCATGAGGCGCCTCAAGGGGAGTGACTGACCTTGAAGGAGAGATTGCACCCCCGTCTGTAGTGAACGCTGCTTGTTCAGCGGAAGCTTCACTATCGCTGAGAGGGTATGAAACTCCATGTCAAGATATGTCAGCGATTGGGCCGGTGTCAATTTGACTTTGGAAAATTGATGATCCACCCGAAACTCTGTAGAGTCTCTAGAGCAGCGTTGAGGCTGTGCTGGCATGCCTCTTGGAAGCCTTGACTAGCGGATCGTCTAAGTAAGGGATCACCGAGTGACCTTGGCAGTGGAGGACCGCGACTACTGTAGCCATGACCTTGGTGAAAACCCGGGGGGCTGTCGCCAGGCCGAACGGCAGTGCCACGAACTGGAAAGTGTTCGTCTCCTATGGCGAAGCGCAGGAAGCGCTGATGCTCTGGAGCAATCTGTTTGTTGAGCAGGTGTAGGTCCAGGACAGGACGGAAAGACCCGTCGTTCTTTGGACCCACAAACAGGTTGGAGTAAAAACCGTGACCCTGTTGCTGAAGAGGAACAGGGATCACCACTCCTTGTGCTTTCAGAGTGCCCACCGCCTGCAGAAGAGCATCGGCTCTTTCGAGGGGCGGAGATGTTCTGAAGAATCGAGTCAGAGGACGAGAGCTGAACTCTATCCTGTAACCGTGAGACAGGATGTCTCTCACCCATCGGTCTTTTACCTGTGGCAGCCAGGTGTCACAGAAGAGGGAGAGCCTGCCACCGACCGAGGATGCGGTGTGAGGCTGTCGTATGTCATGAGGAAGCCGCCTTGGTAGCGGCACCTCCGGCGGTTCCCGTAGCCACAAGGCCCCTATCGAATTGTCGGCTGCAACCGCCGTACGGCTCGCAGAGTCCAGGATAGCATTAATAGCGTAGGACGCAAATGCCGACGTTTGAGAGGTTATGGAAGCCACTAGCGGCGCAGACGTACGTGTGAGTGCGTCAATTTGGGCTTGACCCGCTGAGATAGCTTGGAGTGCCCATACGGCTGCGAATGCTGGAGCGAAAGACGCGCCGAATGCCTCATAGATGGATTTGAACCAGAGCTCCATCTGTCTGGCAGTGGCATCCTTGAGTGAAGCCTCATCTTCAACTGCAACTATGGATCTAGCCGCCAGTCTAGAGATTGGAGAATCCACCTTGGGACATTGAGTCCAGCCCTTGACCACGTCAGGGGGGAAGGGATAACGTGTATCCTTAAGGCGCTTGGAAAAAACGCTTATCTGGACAAACTCGGTGTTTCTGGACTGCCTCTCTGAAGTCGGAGTGATCCAGAAACATACTCGCTGTACGCTTGGGGGACCTGAAACGGAACTTCTCTTGCTGAGAAGGTGACTCCTCTGCTGGAGGAGCTGAGGGAGAAATATCCAGCCTCATATTTATGGACGCAATAAGATCATTCACTATGGCGTCCCCATCAGGGGTATCAAGGTTGGGAGCGGCTTCAGGATCAGAATCCTGATCAGCTACCTCCGCTTCATCATACAGAGAGTCATCTCTCTGAGACCCTGAACAATGTGATGAGGTCGAGGGGATTTCCAAGCGAGCTCGCTTAGGCGGTCTGGGACTGCGGTCCGTATCAGAGACCTCACCCTGGGATCTATGAGACACCCCGGGGGAACATTGTTGTTCCAACTGAGGGGAACTAGGGGGCAGTGATTCCACAGTGCCCATGGTCTGAGATACCAGTCTGGACTGCAAAGCTTCTAGTATTTTAGCCATAGTCTGAGAAAGTCTGTCAGTAAAAAACTGCAAACTCCGTCCCTGTCCCCTGGACAGTGTTAGCTGGTTGTTCCCCCTGGGCCCCCCTTAGCAGAGGCTCCGGCTGAGTAAGTGCCACACGGGCCCACAATGAGGGTCAGTGGAATCAGTGTTAGCTGGTTGTGCCGGTAACGTACATGCGGCGCAGGCAGCATAGTAAGCCTGTGTTTTGTTGTCCTTTGAGCAACACAACAGGGTATATAACCAGAAATCAACTGTGCACCATACAGTGTAAAGTATAGCAAACATATAAACTATAAACACACTTCTACACAAGTGGGGTCAGCACCTCAGGTGCTGCTTACCGCCCGCTTAAAGCGGTTGTGTGGCCACCCGAATCTCTGCCTGGGTCCCCCAGAGTTTGTCTCCCCTCTGCAGCGTCCTAGGAGCTGACAGGAATGGCTGCCGGCGTCCTGAGGAGAGGAGGGAGCCGTGGGCGTGACCCAGAAAGTGCGGGAGCTGGTGCCTCACTGTGCACAGTGAGGGGGGTGGAGTATGCAAAGCATGCTCCAGCCCTCAGTGCTGCCGAGCTGTACAGCGTCCCGCCCTTCCCCTGACTGGCAGGGCTGAGGGCGGGAAGAAACGGAGACTAGGCCCAAAAAGCCGGGGACTCGAGTTATAAGCGTGGCCGCCGTATAAGCGCGGCCGACGCAGAGTCCCCGGCGCACTAACAGTCCCAGCCGCGCCTCAGTAAAACAATGGCAGCGGCGGTCAGCACGGTAGTCCCCATACACACACACACACTCAGCGACGCTGCAGTGTATAATGGCACAAAGGCGGTCAGCGCCGCGGTCCCCGGTGCACTAGCACACCCAGCAATGCTGGAGTGTTGCTGTGCGCGGTCCCCACGGGGACACAGAGTACCTTAAAGTAGCAGGGCCATGTCCCTGAACGATACCCGGCTCCTATCCAGCAGGCTCCTCAGGAGTTGTGGATGAAGCACGGTCTCAGTGCCTGGAGACCGATGGGATCCCACTTCACCCAGAGCCCTAAGGGGGATGGGGAAGGAAAACAGCATGTGGGCTCCAGCCTCCGTACCCGCAATGGATACCTCAACCTTAACAACACCGCCGACAAGAGTGGGGTGAGAAGGGAGCATGCTGGGGGCCCTATATGGGCCCACTTTTCTTCCATCCGACATAGTCAGCAGCTGCTGCTGACTAATCTGTGGAGCTATGTGCTCCTTCGCACAAAGCAAAAAAACTGAGGAGCCCGTGGGAGCACGGGGGGTGTATAGGCAGAAGGGGAGGGGCTTTACACTTTTAGTGTAATACTTTGTGCGGCCTCCGGAGGCATAGCCTATACACCCAATTGTCTGGGTCTCCCAATGGAGCGACAAAGAAATGTCTTTTACAATGTAAAACTATACAAGCCTTGTTCTTAAGCTACATAGACTTGTATTGTAAAAGCCGCTCCAGGGTCACGCAGAGCACAGTGTTGGAGAGTCTGAATATCAGTGACGTCACTGAGAAGAGGAGCAGAATGGCTCTGAATAATGGAAAAGGCAGGAACCACTGAATATTAAAACACAAACTACATAGCTTATACATATACACATATTTAATGAAGACAAAACTTCATGGGGGGGAGGTGACTTTATATAAAATGTATCTGACAGCACCAAGAAATGATCACGACAAAAACCAGCTAAAATGTGTCAACCTCACTTAAAAAGAAAAAAAGTCACAAGAGCTACATGTCCCAAGTAGAGGTTTTATTCAGATCCACAGAGCTGCAGCCTATGGACCGTATGAAATATACACTTCCAACACATGTATTTACAAGTCACCATACAGATAGCAACCGATTATAAAAGAACTTACTGAGGAGACCACAAGGATGTAAATCTCTAGGAGATGGATGTGGTGGTGGCCCCAGTGCTTCATAATGGATGAGACCATAGACCCCTGATACTTTAAATATGGACTTGAAATCAACTCAAGGATGACAGTAATTACATTGCTCTAGATTATTGGGATTGAGCAGTTTTTACGTGAACTCTTAATAAATATAGTATAAACCCCTTGCAACAACTGTACTGGTAATGGAGATATGTAACGACATACACTGGGAAGCAAAATAGAGTATGATCTCCAGCACTTCAAAAAAAGTTAAAAATATTTATTGAAGTTCTATTAAAAAAGATCCATCGATCATGAAAACAGTGAGGGGGGACACATTAAGAGAAATCCGACATGTTTTGGCTGGTCATGTTGGATTTCTCTTAGTGTCCCCCCTCACTGTTTTCATGATCGATGGATCTTTTTTAATAGAACTTCAATAAATATTTTTAACCTTCTTTGAAGCGCTGGAGATCATACTCTATTTTACTTGTCTGTGTTCTGCCTGAGGCCAGGGCAGCTCCGTGCACCACACCGATCCTGACCTGGACTTTAGGAAGGGTGAGCTGAACTACTTTTTCTATTTTCGACATACGCTGGGATCTCGTCATTGTAGTGAGGGGTACTTATCTTCATCATGTAATAAGCCACAAGAATAGGCTCGATATCATACTGTAACTTCAATAATGCAGACGAGGGCAGTTATTACAAGGTGTGGCAACTAAAAGATGACTAAGTACGGAATTAAAAAAAAAAAATTAAAGGGAACAATTGTCTAAAATATTCTTTAGAAACAAGCAAATCTTAGAATTACAAAATGTAAATTGACTTAAGAAAACAGATTTGGTTTTAGATCAATTTTCTAAAAACCATTCAAAATGCCATAATTTGAGCCAGAATTTTTAAGCATTGGGATTAGTGAATTAGTCCTATATACTTCAATTGTCAAGTCGTCTTTATTTTGCACCCAACATGAGATGTTGTTATTATATAAAAAGGTATGTGATGATGGCCATAAAGACTGGCGAGCACTATGAGTACTGACAGCTCCATCCCTGCCAGTATACAAGTTCCTGTAAAAAGAGGAGAATACGCATATGTGGAGCTTGTGTTCCTGGTGTCATGTACTTATAATGGCCAAAACAGTGAGGTCATCACATTTATTGTATTATAACCAGAGAAGCACTTGTCATGTCCTACAAGTAAAGCAGTCACTGGCGACAATTTCCCTAAGTTTCTAATGTCCGGCACACTTTATATAAAATCTGTAAGGAGCAGTCAAATCCTGAGGACCAACTTTTGATCCATCCATGTACAACTCAAGCAAAGATAGTCTCTTCCCTTCTCTTCTTTGTGAGGATGGTACCAGGCTTATGCTGGGCATCGGGATGGTTGGCCAACTCAGGAGGGCAAGAAGAAACCGGACTTTCAAGGATGGCCTGCTTAAGGTCGTAGAATACAGAGGAATCTTCTTTGGTGAGGAATGTGATGGCGACACCACTCTTACCAGCTCTTCCAGTTCTACCAATACGATGGATATAGTCTGAAGACGGAACAAAAGATACATTTCTCAGTAAGGTTATATAAAATATCAGTCTATTATTTGTTGGTAGTTTTCTTATGGAGATATAGTTGTGAAGTGGATGTGACATGTACAGACACAAAAATACATTACTACTTCATTCAAAGGGGTATTTTAACTACTATGAGCTATCACGTAACTACAGCACAAGTTCAGTCGGGTTTCGCCTGCAGAGATCCCGACCAATTGCTAGAACCAGGGAGAATGACTTACCTCCTGCAATCCCATAGACATTGATCAACCACACGTGACTGCTACTCCATTCAACCAGAGAACAGAAGTGCCTAATTCTAGCGATCGATAGTGATCTCAGTACTCGGACCCCACTCATTCTTGTAGATATCCCCTATCCACATGATGGAGTGATATCTTGTAAACACTGTGCTATCCCTTTAAATTAAGGTAAAAGAAAGTAAATCGCACAATAGGAATGATCTTACCTTCAATATTTTTAGCCATGTCATAGTTCACAACCATGGAGACATCCTGAATATCGATACCTCGACCAGCCACATCTGTAGCTACCAGTATATCCTTAGCTCCAGCCTTAAGATTAGACAGAGCAAATTCTCTCTGCTCCTGTCCTTTACCACCATGGAGCGTACAAGCATTGTACTGTGAAAAAAAAGGATAACGTGTAAGAGAGGCTGAAATGTGACTACACTTGAACTGTTCATATTTGTGAAAAACGGATGATGTGTGTGGACACACATCTGCGACAAAATCGGTTGAGCTGTCATTAGTAATATAACCTAAGGAACTACATAGGCGGACACATACCCCCATCTTCTCAAGTGACTTGGCCAGTACATCACAACCTTTCTTCTGGTTGACAAAGATGATAATTGGTGGATCAAAGCCTTTCTCCAGGATGGTGAGCAGTTTCTTCCTGTTGAACAGGAATCGAGCACAAATCATCAGGAATTCATTGAAAACACAATATGATTATTACTTCTCATTTCCAAAGTAACAACCACAATCTCCATGCACTTTACATTAGACAAGGAATACAATGGGAGTTTGGGAGAACATACCTCTTCTCTCCTTCAGACATGAGGAACACCTTCTGTTCAACTCTTTCATGAGGTTTACCAGCAGAGCCAATGTAGACCACCGCTGGACGACGAAGATAGCTCCTGGCCAGCCTCTCCACAGCGGGGGGCATGGTAGCCGTAAACATGACGGTCTAAGAAAGAAAGAAAAAAAAATGAAATTATTAAAGATGAGCGAACCCGAGGTTTGGTGTTTGTATCAAACACAGACTTTACAAAAGAAACAGCGTTCATGTGTGTTACATATGCAAACCACTCGCGCGAGCATCGCTGTGCTCGGGTACGCTTGATGCTCAGTCCAGTGTAAGCCGCTTGCAGTATTTGAATGGCGAGCACTGGGGTAACAACAGCGTGATCAGACGTAGTATGTGCAAAAAAATAAATAAAAACTGAATTAAAAAATGTAAAAACCTGGCTGCATGTGGGCAGAGACCCAACCAGCCCATTTAGTGACTTCCATTGGGGTTCAGGTCAAGTTCAGGTCCCAAACCTAAATTTATCTAAAGTACAACTGAATCCACCAAACCAAACTTTCACGGGTCTTCTCCTCTCTAGAAATTATCTAAAATATTACATAGCACAGGAAGACGGGAATTTTGTTTACTTACCGTAAATTCCTTTTCTTCTAGCTCCAATTGGGAGACCCAGACAATTGGGTGTATAGCTTCTGCCTCCGGAGGCCACACAAAGTATTACACTTAAAAGTGTAAAGCCCCTCCCCTTCTGCCTATACACCCCCCCGTGCATCACGGGCTCCTCAGTTTTGGTGCAAAAGCAGGAAGGAGGAAACTTATAAATTGGTCTAAAGTAAATTCAATCCGAAGGAAGTTCGGAGAACTGAAAACCATTCAACATGAACAACATGTGTACACAAAGAACAACAGCCCGAAGGGAACAGGGGCGGGTGCTGGGTCTCCCAATAGGAGCTAGAAGAAAAGGAATTTACGGTAAGTAAACAAAATTCCCTTCTTCTTTGTCGCTCCATTGGGAGACCCAGACAATTGGGACGTCCAAAAGCAGTCCCTGGGTGGGTAAAATAATACCTCGTAATAGAGCCGTAAAACGGCCCCTTCCTACAGGTGGGCAACCGCCGCCTGAAGGACTCGCCTACCTAGGCTGGCATCTGCCGAGGCATAGGTATGCACCTGATAGTGTTTCGTGAAAGTGTGCAGGCTCGACCAGGTAGCCGCCTGACACACCTGCTGAGCCGTAGCCTGGTGCCGCAAAGCCCAGGACGCACCCACGGCTCTGGTAGAATGGGCCTTCAGCCCTGAGGGAACCGGAAGCCCAGAAGAACGGTAAGCTTCGAGAATTGGTTCCTTGATCCACCGAGCCAGGGTTGATTTGGAAGCCTGTGACCCTTTACGCTGGCCAGCGACAAGGACAAAGAGTGCATCCGAGCGGCGCAGGGGCGCCGTACGAGAAGAAGGGAATTTTGTTTACTTACCGTAAATTCCTTTTCTTCTAGCTCCAATTGGGAGACCCAGACAGTGGTGTATAGCTACTGCCTCTGGAGGCCGCACAAAGAACTACACTTAAAAGTGTAAGGCCCCTCCCCTTCTGGCTATACACCCTCCCGTAGGAGTACGGATTCCTCAGTTTTAGTACCAAAGCAAGAAGGAGGAAAGCCAATAACAGTTTCAAAAACAAATTCAATCCGATAACAAGATCGGAGAACTTAAGAAACAACATGAACAACATGTGCACCCGAAAAACGAAACCCTAAGAACAAATAGGGCGGGTGCTGGGTCTCCCAATTGGAGCTAGAAGAAAAGGAATTTACGGTAAGTAAACAAAATTCCCTTCTTCTTTTTCGCTCCTAATTGGGAGACCCAGACAGTGGGACGTCCAAAAGCAGTCCCTGGGTGGGTAAAAAGATACCACATGAACGGGCTGTGAGACAGCCTCTTCCTACAGGTGGGCCACCGCCGCCTGAAGGACCTGTCTACCTAGGCTGGCATCTGCCGAAGCGTAGGTATGCACTTGATAGTGTTTGGTAAACGTGTGCAGACTCGACCAGGTAGCCGCCTGGCACACTTGCTGAGCCGTAGCCTGATGCCGCAATGCCCAGGACGCACCCACGGCTCTGGTAGAATGGGCCTTCAGTCCAGATGGAATCGGAAGCCCAGCAGAACGGTATGTGTGAAGAATTGGTTCCTTGATCCCCCGCGCCAGGGTGGATTTGGAAGCTTGCGATCCCTTATGCTGACCAGCGACTAGGACAAAGAGCGCATCAGAACGGCGTAGAGACGCCGTGCGAGAAATGTAAATCCTGAGTGCTCTCACCAGGTCCAACAGATGTAAACCCTTTTCAAATTGGTGAACTGGATGCGGACACAAAGATGGCAAAGTGATATCCTGATTGAGATGAAAGGAAGAAACCACCTTGGGAGAAAACTCTGGAATTGGACGCAGTACTACCTTGTCTTGGTGAAACACCAGGAAGGGAGATTTGCAAGATAACGCCGCTAGCTCGGACACTCTTCGAAGAGACGTGACCGCCACAAGAAAAACTACCTTTTGTGAAAGCCGAGAAAGGGGAACCTCTTTCAAAGGCTCGAAAGGCGGCTTCTGGAGAGCAATGAGAACCTTGTTCAGATCCCAGGGTTCCAATGGCCGTCTGTAAGGAGGAACGATATGACAAACTCCTTGGAGAAACGTGCGTACTTTAGAAAGCCGTGCCAAGCGCTTCTGAAAGAATACGGATAGCGCGGAGACTTGACCCTTAAGCGAGCTAAGCGACAAACCTTTTTCCAACCCAGACTGCAGGAAGGAAAGAAAATTGGCAATGCAAATGGCCAGGGAGAAAACCCTTGAGCCAAGCACCACGCTAAGAATATCTTCCACGTCCTGTGATAGATCTTAGCTGAGGATGGTTTTCTAGCCTGCCTCATTGTGGCAACAACTTCATGAGATAAACCTGAGGCCGCTAGGATCCAGGACTCAATGGCCACACAGTCAGGTTCAGGGCCGCAGAATTCAGATGGAAAAACGGCCCTTGAGACAGCAAGTCTGGTCGGTCTGGTAGTGCCCACGGTTGGCCCACCGTGAGATGCCACAGATCCGGGTACCACGACCTTCTTGGCCAATCTGGAGCGACGAGTATGGCTCGATGGCAGTCGGACTTGATTTTCCGGAGAACTCTGGGTAACAATGCTAGAGGTGGGAACACATAGGGGAGTCGGAATTGCGACCAATCCTGAACCAAGGCGTCTGCCGCCAGCGCTCGGTGATCGTGAGACCGTGCCATGAAAACTGGGACCTTGTTGTTGTGCCGTGACGCCATCAGATCGACGTCCGGCGTCCCCCAGCGGCAACAGATCTGCTGAAACACGTCCGGGTGAAGGGACCATTCTCCTGCGTCCATGCCCTGGCGACTGAGAAAGTCTGCTTCCCAGTTTTCCACGCCTGGGATGTGAACTGCGGATATGGTGGACGCTCTGCTTTCCACCCACGTCAAAATCCGCTGGACTTGTTGAAAAGCTTGGCGACTGCGTGTTCCCCCTTGGTGGTTGATGTACGCCACCGCCGTGGAATTGTCCGACTGAATCCGAATCTGCTTGCCTTCCAGCCATTGTTGGAAGGCTCGCAGGGCAAGATAGATTGCTCTGATTTCCAGAACATTGATCTGCAGGGTGGACTCTTCCTGAGTCCACGTCCCCTGAGCCCTGTGGTGGAGAAACACCGCTCCCCACCCTGATAGGCTCGCATCCGTCGTGACCACTGCCCAGGACGGGGGAAGGAACGACTTTTCCTGTGACAATGAGGTGGCTAGGAAATGCATGAGGCGCCTCAGTGAGTGCGACTGGCTCTGAAGGAGAGATTGCACTCCAGTCCGTAGCGAGCACTGCTTGTCCAGTGGAAGCCTCACTATCGCTGAGAGAGTATGAAACTCCATGCCAAGATAAGTCAGAGATTGGGTCGGGGTAAGATGAGACTTTGGAAAGTTGATAATCCACCCGAAACTCTGGAGAGTGTCTAGTGCCACCTTCAGACTGTGTTGGCATGCCTCTTGAGAGGGTGCCTTTATAAGCAGGTCGTCTAGATACGGGATGACCGAGTGACCCTGCGAGTGCAGAACAGCTACTACTGCTGCCATGACTTTGGTGAAGACCCGGGGGGCTGTTGCCAGACCGAAAGGTAACGCTACGAACTGTAGGTGTTCGTCGTGTATGACGAAGCGTAGGAAACGCTGATGCTCTGGTGCAATCGGCACGTGGAGATACGCATCTTTGATATCTATTGATGCTAGAAAATCTCCTTGAGACATTGAGGCTATGACGGAGCGTAGGGATTCAATCCGGAACCTCCTGACTTTTACGTGTCTGTTGAGCAACTTTAGATCCAGGACGGGTCGATACGATCCGTCCTTTTTTGGGACCACAAACAGATTGGAGTAAAAACCGTGACCTTGTTCCTGAAGAGGGACGGAGGTCACCACTCCTTCCGCCTTTAGAGCGGCCACCGCCTGCAACAGAGCATCGGCTCGGTCTGGTGGTGGAGAAGTTCTGAAGAAACGAGTTGGCGGACGAGAACTGAACTCTATCCTGTACCCGTGAGACAGAATATCCCTCACCCAACGGTCTTTGACGCGTGACAGCCAAATGTCGCCAAAGTGGGAAAGCCTCCCACCGACCACGGGTGTGGGAATCGGAGACCGCAAGTCAGGAGGACGCCGTCTTGGCAACGGTTCCTCCGGCTGTCCTTTTTGGGCGTGACTGAGACCTCCAAGAATCTGAGCGTCTCTGGTCTTTTTGAGTCTTTTTTGACGAGGCGAATTGGGACCTGCCCGGTCCTCGAAAGGACCGATAACCAGACTGACCCTTCCTCTGTTGGGGTTTGTTTTGTCTGTGTTGCGGTAAGGATGAGTCCTTACCCTTGGAGTGTTTGATGATTTCATCCAAACGCTCTCCAAACAATCGGTCACGAGAAAAAGGCAAATTGGTTAAGCACTTCTTGGAATGAGAATCTGCTTTCCAATGTCTCAACCACAGGACCCTACGCAAAACAACGGAGTTGGCTGACGCCACTGCCGTGCGGCTTGTAGCGTCAAGAACAGCATTAATCGCGTACGACGCGAATGCCGCCATTTGCGAGGTCAATGGTGCTACCTGCGGGGCAAATGCACGTGTGACTGAGTCGACTCGCGCAAGCCCGGCTGAGATAGCTTGGAGTGCCCATACGGCCGCACAAGAAGGCGCTAATGACGCTCCAATCGCTTCATAGATGGATTTCAGCCAGAGCTCCATCTGCCTGTCAGTGGCATCTTTAAGTGCCGCTCCATCTTCAACTGCAACCAAGGATCTAGCTGCAAGCCTGGAAATTGGAGGATCCACTTTTGGACACTGGGTCCAACCCTTGACCACCTCAGGGGGAAAAGGGTAGCGTGTATCTTTAAGCAGTTTAGGAAAACGCCTTTCAGGATAAGCGTGGGGTTTCTGGATTGCGTCTCTAAAGTCAGCGTGGTCCAGAAAAGTGCTTAATGTACGCTTAGGGTATCTGAAATGGATTCTCTCGTGCTGCGAAGCTGACTCCTCTACAAGAGGAGCTGGTGGGGAAATATTTAACATCTTATTGATGTTAAATATAAGATCATTAACTATGGCGTCACCATCTGGTGTATCTAGATTGAGAGCGGTCCCAGGATCAGAATCCTGATCAGTTACGTCCGCCTCATCACCCATAGATTCATCTCGCTGGGATCCTGACCATTGAGATGAATGTGAAGGCCCGTCATAGCGAGCCCGCTTAGGCTGCCCGGGGCCATCGTCCGAGTCAGAGTCTTCACCCTGAGGTGTATATGCCCGTCCCGGAGCTTGGAGGTAATTCAGCTGAGGGGGACCAGGGGGCAATGATTGCACAGTGTCCGTGGCCTGAAGTACAGGCCTAGCTCGCAATGTGTCAAGAATTTGTGACATAGTGAGAGACATTCTGTCAGCAAAAGCTGCAAACTCAGTTCCTGTCACCTGGACAGCATTCACAGGTGGTACACCCTGGGTCACGTCCAGCAGAGGTCCCGACTGTGCAAGCGCCGCAGGGGTGCCTTGGCACCCTTGCGTTTTACGGACGACATGCTGCTGGCTCTCTGCAATGTGAGAGAGTCTATAGCCAAAGGGCGACCAGCGCTATGTAATACCAAGTATTTGTAGAAACAAAATACTAAGAATACTAATAATACTACTGGCACAAGAGGGGGTGAGCCCTGAGGGCTGCTTACCGCCCGCTGAATAGCGGGTAAGAGGCGCAGAATTCCTTGTCTGGGTCTCCCCGGCTCCCCTCTGCAGCTCAGCGTGTCAGCAGGAATGGCTGCCGGCGTCTGTGGAGAGGGGCGGTCCGTGGGAGTTTCCAAACAAAAGTGCGGGAAACAGTGTCCCCTCTGTGCCGATTGTGAGGGCTGGAGTATGTAAAAACGACTCCAGCCCTCGGCGCTGATGCACTGGCCAGCGTCCCGCCCCTCTCCTGACTGGCAGGTCTGGGGGCGGGAACGAACGGAAGCAGGCCGCAAAAGCCGGGGACTCGAGTTATCAGCGCGGCCGCCGTAAAAGCGCGGGCCGCGCTGAAGTCCCCGGCGCACCACAAGTGCCAGCCGCGCCGCAGTCCCAGCGGCCGGCGCGACCGATTCCCAGAAGTGGCCAGCGTCCCGCCCCTCTCCTGACTGGCAGGTCTGGGGGCGGGAACGAACGGAAGCAGGCCGCAAAAGCCGGGGACTCGAGTTATCAGCGCGGCCGCCGTAAAAGCGCGGGCCGCGCTGAAGTCCCCGGCGCACCACAAGTGCCAGCCGCGCCGCAGTCCCAGCGGCCGGCGCGACCGATTCCCAGAGGTGTGCCTGCTTCAGCGAAGCTGAATGAGGCCATGGCACAAGCGCCGTAGCGCTGATGTCCCCCGGCGCACTACAACACCCAGCATGCTGCGGTGTGAGCGCCAAATGCACGGGGACACAGAGTACCTTGAGGAAGCAGGGCCATGTCCCTGATGTACTCCGCTCCATCCAGCATCTTCTCCAGGGGCTGTAGATGGAGCACGGTCTCAGTGCCTGGAGACCAGTAAATCCCACTTCACCCAGAGCCCTGTAACAAGGGATGGGGAAGGAATCAGCATGTGGGCTCCTGCCGCCGTACCCGCAATGGGTACCTCAACCTTACAAACACCTCCGACATACAGTGGGGTGAGAAGGGAGCATGCTGGGAGCCCTGTATGGGCCCTCTTTTCTTCCATCCGACATAGTCAGCAGCTGCTGCTGACTAAAAACAATGGAGCTATGCGTGCGTGTCTGACCTCCTGCGCACAAAGCTAAAACTGAGGAATCCGTACTCCTACGGGAGGGTGTATAGCCAGAAGGGGAGGGGCCTTACACTTTTAAGTGTAGTTCTTTGTGCGGCCTCCAGAGGCAGTAGCTATACACCACTGTCTGGGTCTCCCAATTAGGAGCGAAAAAGAAATGTAGAATCTGAGTGCTCTCACCAGATCTAACAAGTGCAAATCCTTTTTACATTGGTGAACTGGATGAGGACAAAAAGAAGGTAAGGAGATATCCTGATTGAGATGAAAGGCAGATACCACCTTAGGGAGAAATTCCGGAACCGGACGCAGAACCACCTTGTCCTGGTGAAACACCAGGAAAGGGGCTTTGCATGACAGCACTGCTAGCTCAGACACTCTCCGAAGTGATGTGACTGCTACTAGGAAGACCACTTTCTGCGAAAGGCGTGAAAGAGAAATATCCTTCATTGGCTCGAAAGGTGGTTTCTGAAGAGCCATCAGCACCCTGTTCAGATCCCAGGGTTCTAACGGACGCTTGTAAGGAAGGAAAGAAAAGTGGGCAAGGCAAATGGCCAGGGAGTAAAACCCTGATCAGAGCACCAGGATAAGAATATCCTCCACGTCCTGTGGTAGATCTTGGCGGACGTTGGTTTCCTAGCCTGTCTCATAGTGGCAATGACCTCTTGAGATAACCCTGAAGACGCTAGGATCCAGGACTCAATGGCCACACAGTCAGGTTGAGGGCCGCAGAATTCAGATGGAAAAACGGCCCTTGAGACAGCAAGTCTGGTCGGTCTGGTAATGCCCACGGTTGGCCTACCGTGAGATGCCATAGATCCGGGTACCACGACCTCCTCGGCCAGTCTGGAGCGACGAGGATGGCGCGGCGGCAGTCGGACCTGATCTTGCGTAACACTCTGGGCAGCAGTGCCAGAGGAGGAAACACATAAGGCAGTTGAAACTGCGACCAATCCTGAACTAATGCGTCTGCCGCCAGAGCTCTGTGATCTTGAGACCGTGCCATGAATGCCGGGACCTTGTTGTTGTGCCGGGACGCCATTAGGTCGACGTCCGGCATCCCCCAGCGGCAACAGATCTCTTGAAACACGTCCGGGTGAAGGGACCATTCCCCTGCGTCCATGCCCTGGCGACTGAGAAAGTCTGCTTCCCAGTTTTCTACGCCCGGGATGTGAACTGCGGATATGGTGGAGGCTGTGGCTTCCACCCACAGCAGAATCCGCCGGACTTCCTGGAAGGCTTGCCGACTGCGTGTTCCGCCTTGGTGATTTATGTATGCCACCGCGGTGGAGTTGTCCGACTGAATTCGGATCTGCTTGCCTTCCAGCCACGGCTGGAACGCCTTTAGGGCAAGATACACTGCCCTTATCTCCAGAACATTGATCTGAAGGGAGGACTCTGGCTGAGTCCAGGTACCCTGAGCCCTGTGGTGGAGAAAGACCGCTCCCCACCCTGACAGACTCGCGTCCGTCGTGACCACCGCCCAGGATGGGGGTAGGAAGGATTTCCCCTTCGACAATGAAGTGGGAAGAAGCCACCACCGAAGGGAGGCTTTGGCTGCCTGAGAAAGGGAGACGTTCCTGTCGAGGGACGTCGACTTCCTGTCCCATTTGCGGAGAATGTCCCATTGAAGTGGACGCAGATGAAACTGCGCAAAAGGAACTGCCTCCATTGCTGCCACCATCTTCCCTAGGAAGTGCATGAGGCGCCTCAAGGGGTGTGACTGGCCTTGAAGGAGAGATTGCACCCCTGTCTGTAGTGAACGCTGTTTGTCCAGCGGAAGCTTCACTATCGCTGAGAGAGTATGAAACTCCATGCCAAGATATGTCAGTGATTGGGCCGGTGTCAGATTTGACTTTGGGAAATTGATGATCCACCCGAATCTCTGGAGAGTCTCCAGAGCAATGTTCAGGCTGTGTTGGCATGCCACTCGAGAGGGTGCCTTGACAAGCAGATCGTCTAAGTAAGGGATCACCGAGTGTCCCTGAGAGTGTAGGACTGCTACCACTGTTGCCATGACCTTGGTGAAAACCCGTGGGGCTGTCGCCAGGCCGAAAGGCAGTGCCACGAACTGAAGGTGTTCGTCCCCTATGGCGAAACGCAGGAAGCGCTGATGCTCTGGTGCAATCGGTACGTGGTGATAAGCATCTTTGATGTCAATTGATGCTAGGAAATCTCCTTGGGACATGGAGGCGATGACGGAGCGGAGCGATTCCATCCGGAACCGCCTGGTTTTTACGTGTTTGTTGAGCAGTTTTAGGTCCAGAACAGGACGGAAAGATCCCTCCTTTTTTGGCACCACAAACAAGTTGGAGTAAAAACCGTGACCCTGTTGCTGAAGAGGAACAGGGATCACCACTCCTTCTGCCTTCAGAGTGCTCACTGCCTGAAGAAGAGCATCGGCTCGCTCGGGGGGCGGAGATGTTCTGAAGAATCGAGTCAGAGGACGAGAGCTGAACTCTATCCTGTAACCGTGAGACAGAATGTCTCTCACCCAACGGTCTTGAACCTGTGGCAGCCAGGCGGCGCAAAAGCGGGAGAGCCTGCCACCGACCGAGGATGCGGTTTGAAGAGGCCGAAAGTCATGAGGAGGCCGCTTTGGGAGCGGTTCCTCCGGCGGTCTTTTTAGGGCGTGACTTAGACCGCCATGAATTGGAGTTCCTCTGACCCTTCTGTGGCCTGTTGGACGAGGAGAATTGAGACCTGCCCGCGGGCCGAAAGGACCGAAACCTCGATTGTACCTTCCGTTGTTGAGGTCTGTTTGGTTTGGACTGGGGTAAGGATGAGTCCTTTCCCTTGGACTGTTTAATGATTTCATCCAATCGCTCACCAAACAGGCGGTCGCCAGAAAATGGCAAACCGGTTAAGAACTTTTTGGAAGCAGAGTCTGCCTTCCATTCACGTAGCCACATGGCCCTGCGGACTGCCACCGAATTGGCGGATGCTACCGCCGTACGGCTCGCAGAGTCCAGGATAGCATTAATGGCGTAGGACGCAAACGCCGACGCCTGAGAGGTTAAGGACACCACCTGCGGAGCAGAGGCACGTGTGACTGCATTAATCTGCGAGTGACAAGCTGCGATAGCTTGGAGTGCCCATACGGCTGCGAATGCCGGAGCAAAGGACGCGCCGATAGCTTCATAGATGGATTTCAACCAGAGCTCCATCTGTCTGTCAGTGGCATCTTTGAGTGATGCCCCATCTTCCACTGCAACTATGGATCTAGCCGCCAGTCTGGAGACTGGAGGATCCACCTTGGGACACTGAGCCCAACCCTTGACAACGTCAGGGGGGAAAGGATAACGTGTGTCCTTAAGGCGCTTAGAAAAGCGCTTATCTGGACAAGCTCGGTGTTTCTGGACTGCCTCTCTGAAGTCGGAGTGATCCAGAAAAGTACTCATTGTACGCTTGGGAAACCTAAAACGGAATTTCTCCTGCTGAGAAGCTGACTCCTCAATTGGAGGAGCTGGGGGAGAAAGATCCAACACCTGATTGATGGACGCTATAAGGTCATTCACTATGGCGTCTCCTTCAGGTGTATCTAGGTTGAGAGCGGCCTCAGGATCAGAATCCTGATCTGCCACCTCCGCTTCATCCTCTAGAGAGTCCTCCTGCTGAGACCCTGAGCAGTGTGATGAAGTCGAGGGAAGCTCCCAGCGAGCCCGCTTAGGCGGTCTGGGACTGCGGTCCGTGTCGGAGACCTCACCGTGGGACCTATGAGTCACCCCAGGAGCACTTTGCTGCTCCAACCGAGGGGGGCCTGGGGTCAATGATTCAACAGTGCCCGGGGCCTGTGTTACCGGTCTGGACTGCAAGGCTTCTAGTATCTTAGCAGACCATTTATCCATAGACTCAAAGTTTGTCAGCGAATACTGCAAACTCCGTCCCTGTCACCTGGACAGTGGTAGCAGGTGGTTCCACCTGGGTCACCAGTGGCAGGGGCTCCGGCTGAGTAAGTGCCACAGGGGCCGAGCATTGCACACAATGAGGGTAGGTGGAACCTGCCGGTAGCATAGCCGCACATGAGGTACAGGTTGCAAAGTAAGCCTGTGCTTTGGCACCCTTGCTTTTTTCGGACGACATGCTGTTGTCTCCTCTGAGTACAATCCGGGAGGGTATATAGCCAAAAATCAACAGTGCGGCCGTACAGAGTAAATGTATAGCATATAAGCATATATATATATACACTTCGGCACCCAGGGGGGCCAGCACCTAGTAACAGGTGCGGCTTACCGACCGCCCAAAGCGGTTGTGTGACCACCAGATTCCCTGCCTGGGCCTCCCAGAGCCGTGTTGTCTCTCCTCTCCAGCTTCAGAAGTGCTGACAGGAATGGCTGCCGGCGTTCTGTGAGGAGGAGGGGGCCGTGGGCGTGCCCTAGAAAGTGCGGGAATCTGGTGCCCCACGGTGCTCAGTGAGGGAGGAGGAGGATACAAAGTATGCTCCAGCCCTCAGCGCTGACGTCCAGTGCAGCTTCCCTCCCTTCCCCTGACTGGCAGGCCCGGGGGCGGGAGTATGCGGTACTAGGCCGCAGAAGCCGGGGACTAAAGTTATAAGCGCGGCCGGCAAACAAGCGCGGCCAGCGCGGTAGTCCCCGGCGCACTAACACACCCAGCAGTGCTGCAGCGTGTATGACACAAGCGCTCCATGCGCCGTCCCCAAGGGGACACAGAGTACCTCACAGTAGCAGGGCCTTGTCCCTGACGATACTCGGCTCCTGTCCAGCAGATTCCCCAGGGGCTGCGGAGAGGGAGCACGGTCCCAGTGTCTGGAGACCGATTAGGATCCCACTTCACCCAGAGCCCTTAAGGGATGGGGAAGGAAAACAGCATGTGGCTCCTGCCTATGTACCCGCAATGGGTACCTCAACCTTAACAGCACCGCCGACCAGAGTGGGGTGAGAAGGGAGCATGCCGGGGGCCCTGTTATGGGCCCTCTTTTCTTCCATCCGATATAGTCAGCAGCTGCTGCTGACTAAATTGTGGAGCTATGCGTGCATGTGTGCCTCCTTCGCACAAAGCATAAAAACTGAGGAGCCCGTGATGCACGGGGGGGTGTATAGGCAGAAGGGGAGGGGCTTTACACTTTTAAGTGTAATACTTTGTGTGGCCTCCGGAGGCAGAAGCTATACACCCAATTGTCTGGGTCTCCCAATGGAGCGACAAAGAAAACAAAAATGCTAGAAATTCTAAAATCCAACTCACTTGTCTGTACTTGTGCTTTCCAGACTCAAAGTTTGCAATCATTTTCTCTGGGTCTTCTGCCTCATCCGTATCAGGCTTCTGATTGGTGACCGGCATGTGTTCTAAAATCTTCTGGACATCCGGTTCAAAACCCATGTCAATCATACGGTCAGCTTCATCCAGTACCACGTATGTGCATCGACTCAGGACTAAGTAGCGGTTTTCCAGCACATCAATCAGACGTCCAGGAGTGGCGATAACAATCTATAGGGAAGAATAGTAAGACCTCTTTATAATGAATAGTTCAAAGGATGTGAGTTTAGGAAGACATTGCAGAAGGGAACAGAGACGGCACAAAAAACAATGCAGACTAGCCTCACAAAGAAAGATAGAAGCAGATGTATATACATATGAAATGTAAATCAGGTAGTTTTCTTATCCACGAGTCATGACACTGCCCCAATGTCCTCTTCAGAATCACAGAAGCATCATTCATTACCCATGAAGCCAATTTGGGTGCAGACTGTACATCACAGTAGATTCACTGTTTCCACCTCTCCAAAATGTCTCAGGTAATGCATAATGGTCCCATAACAAAAATACATAGTAACTTCAACAGGAGCAAGATATTGAATGAATGTGCTGGTTTAAGAAACAGGGAAAAAGTCTTTACAACCATCGACAAAATAGACTATACGCACACTTCTAAAAAGCAAAGAAGCAAGACTCACCTCACAGCCCATTCGCAACCGGAATCCCTGATCCTCACGAGAAATACCACCAATGACCGCTACAGTTCGAATACCCAGGGGTTTTCCAAACTTGATTGTTTCCTCCTCAATCTGCTGAGCCAATTCTCTGGTTGGTGCCAGAATAATGGCATATGGTCCCTGATCAGACTCCTCAATCCTACAAAATGTGAAGCAAGCGGGCATGTTTTCAAAAGGCAATTAACGCAGGATTACACAATTTGGGATTTAATCTATAATTTCTTCTGATTAATCCTTCTAGGTTGGAATACAATACACATTACATGTTGAGAGGCTACTGAGATCTCTGACCTGTCAATCTTGGGCAGAGTTGTGATCCAGACCAACAGGGGAATGAGGAAGGCGGCAGTTTTACCACTGCCAGTCTCGGCCACACCAATGATGTCACGATTCTGTAGCCCAATAGGAATGGCTTGTCTCTGGATAGGTGTGGGCTCCTGCAAAATGTACAAAAAAACAAGAAAATAATTAATTACTTTTTGTTTTTTTAAAAAAAAAAAAAAAAAAGCAAATAAAACGTTAAAAATGTGCCATTAATGACATGCCTGAATGAGACTTCTCTGCTGCTAAATCTCACTCTGAAATTATTGGAAATCACTGGCCTCATGACGGGGTTCACTGGCACTGCTGTCTTTTCCATATGAAGACCGTGACACTGCTGACTACAGATATCTGCAGGGACGTGCGCCTGTCCTATAATAATGAACAGAACATGGGCATGATACCTGATGACCATACACAAGCCCTGGGGCTTATCGGTAGACATGAAGTCATCAGCACCTGCTCATCTGTTCATGGTGAAGCGAGCCTAAAGGCCCAGTCACACTAAACTTACCAGCGATCCCAACAACAATACAACCTGATAGGGATCGCTGGTAAGTTGCTAGGAGGTCGCTGGTGAGATGTCACACTAAGCGACGCTCCAGCGATCGCAACAGCAACCTGACCTGGCAGGGATCGCTGGAGCGTCGCTACACGGGTTGCTGGTGAGCTGTCACACAGGCAGATCTCACCAGCAACCAGTGACCAGCCCCCAGCGCCGCATCGGGTTAATTACCCGATGTGTACTCCGCTATGTGTGCAGGCAGCAGGAGCCGGCTTCTGCGGACGCTGGTAACCACGGTAAACATCGGGTAACCAAGAAGCCCTTACCTTGGTTACCCGATATTTACCTTCGTTACCAGCGTCCGCCACTCTCACGCTGTCAGTGCCTGCTCCCTATTCCCTGCACTCCTAGCCACAGTACACATTGGGTTAATTACCCGATGTGTACTCCGGCTACGTGTTCAGAGAGCAGGGAGCCGGCACTGACAGCGTGAGAGCGGCGGACGCTTGTAACGAAGGTAAATATCGGGTAACCAAGGTAAGGGCTTCTTGGTTACCCGATGTTTACCGTGGTTACCAGCGTCCGCAGAAGCCGGCTCCTGCTGCCTGCACATTTAGTTGTTGCTCTGTCGCTGTCACACACAGTGATCTGTGCTTCACAGCGGGAGAGCAACAACTACATAATGGTCCAGGACATTCAGCAACAACCAACGACCTCACAGCAGGGGCCAGGTTGTTGCTGGATGTCACACACAGCAACATCGCTAGCAACATCGCTGTTACGTCACAAAAGTTGTTCCTTAGCAGCGATGTTGCTAGCGATGTTGCTTAGTGTGAAGTGGCCTTAACAGGACAATGCCCTTATCCCTTGTAGACTGTGAGCCCTCGCGGGCAGGGACCTCTCTCCTCCTGTACCTGTCTGTGTCTCGTATTGTTTATGATTATTGTACTTGTCCCTATTACGTACACCCCTTTCACATGTAAAGCGCCATGGAATTGATGGCGCTATAATATTATTATTATTATTATTATTAACCCCTTCACCCCTGGGCGATATTCCGTTTGTTTTTTTCGCTCCCCTTCTTCCGAGAGCCGTAACTTTTTAATTTTTCTGTGAATCTTGCCATGTGAGGGCTTATTTTTTGCGCGACGAGTTCTATTTTTAAATGAAACCATACGTTTTACCATATAGTGTACTGGAAAACTACAAAAAAAAAAAAAAAAAAATACAAGTGCAAAAAAAAAGTGTGATTGCATGATTGTTTTTGAGATATTTTATTCACTTTGTTCTCTATATGGTAAAACTGATGTTTCGGTGTGATGCCTCAGGTCAGTAAGAGTTCGTGAATACCAAAAATGTATAGGTTTACTTTTATCTAAGGGGTTAAAAAAAAATTTCAGAAATTTGTCCAAAAAAAAACATTTTCCGTGATCTGTAGCATTCTCATTTTTCAGGATCTATGGCTCAGTGATGGCTTATACGCATCTTAAGCTATGTTTTTAATGACACCATCTTTGCGCAGAAGCGCCTTTTTATCGCCTGATAGCGCAAAATTCATGGCGACCAAAAAAAAAACGTAATTTTGGCGTTTGGAATTTTTTTGTTGCTACACCGTTTGCCAATCAGATTATTTTTTATTTTGTTAGATCGGGCATTTCTGAACACAGGGATAGCAAATGTGTGTATATTTTTATTTTTTTAACCCTTTAATTTTGAATGGGGCAACTGGGGTGTGATTTGAACTTTTAGGTGTTATATATATTTTTTTTTAATTTTAAGACTTTTTTTATTTTACTACACCCCATAGTGGACTATAACGATCAGCAGTCTGATCGCTTATTCCTTTGTGTAGATCAGAGCAGCACAATAGCAGCTCTCGTCTCACACACGGCCCTCTGCCAGCTGTAAGAGGAACTGACTCATGATAATTACAAGAGTCATCACATGACCCTGTGCTACCATCGGATCCACACGATCACATCACGTTACTTCCGATGGCACCGGGTAAGGTGAATGCTTACCGCAGCCCAGTTACATTGTGCTGTGACATTTTCACAGCGCACTGTAAGGGGTTAACAGGCACGAGTGGGTAGCGAATCCACTCGTGCTTGATGGCCGCACATGTCAGCTGTTCAATTCAGCAGATATTTACAGCAATCGCTGCCGGCGGCAGCATGCAGGGATTAACCTGACACAATCCATGACGTACCCATGACGTACCGTATTTTTCGGACCATAAGATGCACTTTTTTTCCCCCAAATGTTGGGGGAAAGTTGGGGGTGCGTCTTATGGTCTGACTATAGGGCTGCGGCTGGGAATGAGGGTGCTGCAGGTCATCGGGGGCACGAGCAGGCAGCAGCAGCGCCTGCCGTGACCACGTGGGCCCGCTCATTACATATGCACGCCCATCCTCCCGCCCATCTCTCAGCACTGAAGTCGGCGCTGACAGGTGGGCGGGAGGACGAGCGGGGACACGCGCATAGCAAAGAGCCGGCCGCATGATCACCCCTGGCAATTACAGCCTGGAGTGATCATGTGCGGCTGTATTCACTGCCCCCCGCGCGTCATTACCAGCGCGGGGTGCAGTGAATCAGTACACTCACCCGTCCCCGTGTGTGGAGCCGCCCCCCTGCTGCACGCGATGTCTTCCTGTCTGTGCCGGTCAGCTGATCTGTGCTGAGCCGGTCAGCTGATCGGCACAGACAGGAAGACATCGCGATGCAGCAGGGGAACGGCTCCACACACACAGGTCAGTGGCGCAGAGAGGAAGATGATCGGTGCTGCAGGGAGTGAGGAAAAGGTGAGTATAAACGTTTATTTTTTTCTCTGTGCTATAGGATACAGGCCATATACCAGGATGGTATATGAGCACGATGGGGGCATATAGCAGGATGGGAGTATATGAGCAGGCTGGATGGGGGGGGGGGTATGTGAACAGGCTGGATGGGGGGGGGGGGGGGTATGTGAACAGGCTGGATGGGGGGGGGGGGGGTATTTGAACAGGCTGGATGGGGGGGGGGGGTATGTGAACAGGCTGGATGGGGGGGGGGGGGTATGTGAACAGGCTGGATGGGGGGGGGGGGGTATGTGAACAGGCTGGATGGGGGGGGGGTATGTGAACAGGCTGGATGGGGGGGGGTGTATGAACAGGCTGGATGGGGGGGGTGTATGTGAACAGGCTGGATGGGGGGGGTGTATGTGAACAGGCTGGATGGGGGGGTGTATGTGAACAGGCTGGATGGGGGGGGTGTATGTGAACAGGCTGGATGGGGGGGTATGTGAACAGGCTGGATGGGGGGGGTATGTGAACAGGCTGGATGGGGGGGTATGTGAACAGGCTGGGTGGGGGGGGTATGTGAACAGGCTGGATGGGGGGGGTATGTGAACAGGCTGGATGGGGGGGGTATGTGAACAGGCTGGAAGGGGGGGGGTATGTGAACAGGCTGGATGGGGGGGTATTTGAACAGGCTGGATGGGGGGGTATTTGAACAGGCTGGATGGGGGGGGTATGTGAACAGGCTGGATGGGGGGGGGGTATGTGAACAGGCTGGATGGGGGGGGTGTATGTGAACAGGCTGGATGGGGGGGGGTATGTGAACAGGCTGGATGGGGGTTTATAGCAGGATCATATACAAGGCAGGAGGATCATTACCAGGATGGGGTACCTTAGTAGAGAATTTGGGGACATTACCCCCATAACAGTGTCAGCAGCAGATCCTCGCCCCATAACAGTGTGTCATGACCACATTTTTTGCTTAAAGTTTTATTTTCCCATTTTCCTCCTCTAAAACCAGGGTGCGTCTTATAGTCCGGTGCGTCTTATAGTCCGAAAAGAAGGGAATTTTGTTTACGTAAATTCCTTTTCTTCTAGCTCCTATTGGGAGACCCAGACAATTGGGTGTATAGCTACTGCCTCCGGAGGCCACACAAAGTATTACACTTTAAAAAGTGTAACCCCTCCCCTCTGCCTATACACCCTCCCGTGCATCACGGGCCCATCAGTTTTGGTGCCAAAGCAGGAAGGAGGAAACTTATAAATTGGTCTAAGGTAAATTCAATCCGAAGGATGTTCGGAGAACTGAAACCATGAACCAAAAGAACAATTCAACATGAACAACATGTGTACACAAAAGAACAACAGCCCGAAGGGAACAGGGGCGGGTGCTGGGTCTCCCAATAGGAGCTAGAAGAAAAGGAATTTACGGTAAGTAAACAAAATTCCCTTCTTCTTTGTCGCTCCATTGGGAGACCCAGACAATTGGGACGTCCAAAAGCAGTCCCTGGGTGGGTAAAAGAATACCTCGATAAAAAAAGCCGAAACAACGGCCCCCTCTTACAGGTGGGCAACCGCCGCCTGAAGGACTCGCCTACCTAGGCTGGCATCTGCCGAAGCATAGGTATGCACCTGATAGTGTTTTCGTGAAAGTGTGCAGACTCGACCAGGTAGCCGCCTGACACACCTGCAGAGCCGTAGCCTGGTGCCGCAATTCCCAGGCCGCACCCACGGCTCTGGTAGAATGGGCTTTCAGCCCTGAAGGAATCGGAAGCCCAGAAGAACGGTAGGCTTCAAAAATCGGTTCCTTGATCCACCGAGCCAAGGTTGACTTGGAAGCCTGCGACCCCTTACGCTGGCCAGCGACAAGGACAAAGAGCGCATCAGAGCGGCGCAGTGGCGCCGTGCGAGACACGTAGATCCGGAGTGCTCTCACTAGATCTAACAAATGCAAATCCTTTTCATATTGGTGAATTGGATGAGGGCAAAATGAAGGTAAGGAGATATCCTGATTGAGATGAAAAGTGGACACCACCTTAGGGAGGAAGTCCGGGACCGGACGCAGAACCACCTTATCCTGGTGAAATACCAGGAAAGGGCCTTTGCATGACAGCGCTGCAAGCTCTGACACTCTACGGAGTGAAGTAACCGCCACTAGAAATGCCACCTTCTGCGAAAGACGTGATAGAGAGACATCCCACAGCGGCTCAAAAGGTGGTTTTTGAAGAGCCCGTAGAACCATGTTGAGATCCCAGGGTTCCAGCGGACGCTTGTAAGGTGGGACTATGTGGCAAACTCCCTGCAGGAACGTGCGGACCTGCGGAAGCCTGGCTAGACGCTTTTGAAAAAACACGGAAAGCGCCGAGACTTGACCTTTGAGAGAGCCGAGAGACAAACCCTTGTCCAATCCCGATTGAAGGAAGGAAAGAAACCTGGGTAAGGCAAACGGCCAGGGGGTAAACCCCCTCTCACAGCACCAGGCTAAGAAGATCCTCCAAGTTCTGTGATAGATCTTGGCTGACGTTGGTTTCCTGGCCTGTCTCATAGTGGCAATGACATCTTGAGATAACCCTGAGGACGCTAAGAGCCAGGACTCAATGGCCACACAGTCAGGTTGAGGGCCGCAGAATTTAGATGGAAAAGAAGGGAATTTTGTTTACTTACCGTAAATTCCTTTTCTTCTAGCTCCAATTGGGAGACCCAGACAATTGGGTGTATAGCTACTGCCTCCGGAGGCCACACAAAGCATTACACTTAAAAGTGTAAGGCCCCTCCCCTTCTGCCTATACACCCCCCGTGGGATCACGGGTTCCTCAGTTTTAGTGCCAAAGCAAGAAGGAGGAAAGCCAATAACTGGTTTAAGAACAAATTCAATCCGAAGGAACATCGGAGAACCGAAACCATTCAACATGAACAACATGTGTACCCGAAAAAACAAAAATCCCTAAGCAAACAGGGCGGGTGCTGGGTCTCCCAATTGGAGCTAGAAGAAAAGGAATTTACGGTAAGTAAACAAAATTCCCTTCTTCTTTGGCGCTCCATTGGGAGACCCAGACAATTGGGACGTCCAAAAGCAGTCCCTGGGTGGGTATAATAACCCCTCGTGATAGGACCGTAAAAACAGCCCTACCCTACAGGTGGGCAGTCGCCGCCTGAAGGACTTGTCTACCTAGGCTGGCGTCCGCCGAAGCGTAGGTATGCACTTGATAGTGTTTGGTAAAAGTGTGCAGACTCGACCAGGTAGCCGCCTGGCACACCTGCTGAGCCGTAGCCTGGTGTCGTAATGCCCAGGACGCACCCACGGCTCTGGTAGAATGGGCCTTCAGCCCTGAGGGAACCGGAAGCCCAGCAGAACGGTAGGCTTCAAGAATTGGTTCCTTGATCCACCGAGCCAGGGTGGATTTGGAAGCTTGCGACCCTTTGCGCTGACCAGCGACAAGGACAAAGAGTGCATCCGAGCGGCGCAGGGGCGCCGTGCGGGAAATGTAGATCCTGAGCGCTCTCACGAGATCCAACAAATGCAAATCCTTTTCACATTGATGAACTGGATGAGGGCACAAGGAAGGCAAGGAGATATCCTGATTAAGATGAAACGGGGATACCACCTTAGGGAGAAACTCCGGAATCGGGCGCAGAACCACCTTGTCCTGGTGAATCACCAGGAAGGGAGATTTGCATGACAGCGCTGCTAGCTCGGACACTCTCCGGAGAGACGTGACCGCTACTAGAAAGGCCACTTTCTGTGAAAGGCGAGAAAGGGAAACATCCCTCATAGGCTCGAAAGGCGGCTTCTGAAGAACAATTAGAACCCTGTTCAGATCCCAGGGCTCTAACGGCCGCTTGTAAGGAGGGACGATATGACAGACCCCTTGCAGGAACGTGCGTACCTGAGGAAGTCGTGCTAGGCGCTTCTGAAAAAATACAGATAGCGCTGAGACTTGCCCCTTGAGGGAGCTGAGCGACAAACCTTTTTCCAACCCGGATTGCAGGAAGGAAAGAAAAGTAGGCAATCCAAATGGCCAGGGAGAGACTCCCTGAGCAGAGCACCAAGACAAGAATATTTTCCACGTCCTGTGGTATATCTTGGCGGAGGTAGGTTTTCTGGCCTGTCTCATGGTGGCAATGACTTCTTGAGACAATCCTGAACCCGCTAGGATCCAGGACTCAATGGCCACACAGTCAGGTTCAGGGCCGCAGAATTTGAAGCTGACTCCTCCACTGGAGGAGCTGGGGGAGAAATATCCAACATTTTATTGATGGACGCTATAAGATCATTCACTATGGCGTCACCATCAGGAGTATCCAGATTGAGAGCGGTCTCAGGATCAGAATCCTGATCAGCTACCTCCGGCTCATCACACAGAGAATCCTCCTGCTGAGAGCCTGACCAGTGAGATGATGTAGAGGGCCGCTCATAGCGAGCTCGCTTAGGCTGTCTGGGACTGTCGTCCGTGTCAGAGCCATCACCCTGGGATGCATGGGACACCCCCGGAGCCCGGAGCTGTTCCAACTGAGGGGGGCCAGGGAGCAATGAATCAACAGTGCCCATGGTCTGAGTTACTGGTCTAGACTGCAAAGTTTCTAGAATCTGAGACATAGTCACAGATAATCTATCCGCAAAAATTGCAAACTCTGTCCCCGTCACCTGGACAGTATTCACAGGTGGATCTCTCTGGGTCACCTCTAGCAGCGGCCCCGGCCGAGCAGGGGGCACAGGGGCCGAATACTGCACACAATGGGGGTCAGTGGAACCTGCCGGTAGAACAGCCTCACAAGCGGTGCAAGCAGCATAGAAAGCCTGTGCCTTGGCACCCCTGTTTTTTGCGGACGACATGCTGTATTCTCCACAGAGCAATCCAGGAGGGTATATAGCCAAGAATCACCAGCGACCGTTTAGTGCAATGTATAGCATGTAAGCATAAAAATACAATTGAACACTTCGTCACTAGTGGGGTCAGCACCGGAGGTGCCGCTTACCGCCCGCTAAAGCGGGTGTGTGGTCGCCAGAATCCCGTGTCTGGGTCTCCCAGAACTTGTCTCCCCTTTCCAGCTCAGCCTGCACACAGGAATGGCTGCCGGCGTTCTGTGAAGAGGGGCGGACCGTGGGCGTGCCTCAGACAAAGTGCGGGAAACTGGCTTCCCACTGTGCTCAATGTGAGGGCTGGAGTATGTAAAGCAGATTCCAGCCCTCGGCGCTGACGTTCTGTATAGCGTCCCGCCCTTCCCCTGACTGGCAGGCCTGGGGGCGGGAACGAAACGGAACTAGGCCGCAAAAGCCGGGGACTCTAGTAAAAAGCGCGGCCGACAAACATGCACGGCCAGCGCGGAAGTCCCCGGCGCACCACAAGTCCCAGCCGCGTTGCAGTAAAAACTGTCAGCAGGGGCCGGCGCGGCAGTTCCCAACACACTAACTCCCTCAGCAAGCTGTGGAAGTGTGGCACAAGCGCGCAGCGCTATTGTCCCCGGCGCACTAACACACCCAGCAATGCTGCAGTGTGCGCGCGGTCTGTACGGGGACACAGAGTACCTTGGCGTAGCAGGGCCCTGTCCCTGACGATACTCCGCTCCATATCCAGCAGATACCCAGGGGCTGTGGACGGAGCACGGTCTCTGTGCCTGGAGACCGGTAAATCCCACTTCACCCAGAGCCCTGAGGGGGATGGGGAAGGATGCAGCATGTGGGCTCCAGCCTCTGTACCCGCAATGGGTACCTCAACCTTAACAAACACCGCCGACAAAAGTGGGGTGAGAAGGGAGCATGCTGGGGACCCTAGTATGGGTCCTCTTTTCTTCCATCCGACATAGTCAGCAGCTGCTGCTGACTAAACAGTGGAGCTATGCGTGGATGTCTGACCTCCTTCGCACAAAGCTTGAAAACTGAGGAACCCGTGATCCCACGGGGGGTGTATAGGCAGAAGGGGAGGGGCCTTACACTTTTAAGTGTAATGCTTTGTGTGGCCTCCGGAGGCAGTAGCTATACACCCAATTGTCTGGGTCTCCCAATGGAGCGCCAAAGAAAATGGCCCTTGAGAAAGCAAGTCTGGTCGGTCTGGGAGCGCCCACGGTTGCCCCACCGTGAGATGCCACAGATCCGGGTACCACGACCGCCTCGGCCAATCTGGAGCGACGAGGATGGCGCGGCGGCAGTCGGACCTGATCTTGCGCAACACTCTGGGCAGCATTGCCAGAGGAGGGAATACATAAGGCAGTTGAAACTGCGACCAATCCTGAACTAAGGCGTCCGCCGCCAGAGCTCTGTGGTCCTGAGACCGTTGCCATGAATGCCGGGGCCTTGTTGTTGTGCCGAGACGCCATGAGATCGACGTCCGGCGTTCCCCAGCGGCAACAGATCTCTTGAAACACATCCGGGTGGAGAGACCATTCCCCCGCGTCCATGCCCTGGCGACTGAGGAAGTCTGCTTCCCAGTTTTCTACGCCCGGAATGTGAACCGCGGAGATGGTGGAGGCTGTGGCCTCCGCCCACAGCAGAATCCGCCGGACTTCTTGGAAGGCTTGACGACTGCGAGTGCCGCCCTGGTGGTTGGCGTACGCAACCGCCGTGGCGTTGTCCGACTGTATGCGGATCTGCCTGCCCTCGAGCCACCGATGGAACGCCTTGAGGGCTAGATACACTGCCCTTATCTCCAGAACATTGATCTGAAGGGAGGACTCTGTCGGAGTCCAGGTTCCCTGAGCCTTGTGGTGGAGAAAAACCGCTCCCCATCCTGACAGGCTCGCGTCCGTCGTGACCACAGCCCAGGATGGGGGCAGAAAGGATTTTCCTTTTGACAGAGAAGTGGGGAGAAGCCACCACTGAAGTGAGGTCTTGGCTTCCAGAGACAGAGAGACGTTCCTGTCTAAGGACGTCGGCCTCTTGTCCCATTTGCGGAGAATGTCCCATTGGAGAGGACGCAGATGAAATTGCGCAAATGAAACTGCCTCCATTGCTGCCATCATCTTCCCCAGGAAGTGCATGAGGCGCCTCAAGGGTGCGACTGGGCCCGAAGAAGGGATTGCGCCCCAGTCTGCAGCGACCGCTGTTTGTCCAGCGGTAGCTTGACCATCGCTGAGAGAGTATGAAACTCCATCCCGAGGTACGTCAGTGACTGGGTCGGAGACAATTTTGACTTTGGAAAATTGATGATCCACCCGAACCTCTGGAGAGTCTCCAGAGCAACGGTCAGACTGTGTTGACAAGCCACCCGTGAGGGTGCCTTGACTAGGAGATCGTCTGGGGAAGGGATCACCGAGTGGCCCTGAGAGTGTAGGATCGCTACGACGGATGCCATGACCTTGGTGAAGACCCGTGGGGCTGTCGCCAGGCCGAAAGGCAGTGCCACAAACTGAAGGTGTTCGTCCCCGATGGCGAAACGCAGGAAGCGTTGATGCTCTTGAGCGATCGGCACATGGAGATAGGCGTCTTTGATGTCGATTGCTGCTAGGAAGTCTCCTTGGGACATCGAAGCGATGACAGATCGGAGGGATTCCATGCGAAACCGCCTGGTTTCTGTTGAGCAATTTGAGGTCCAAAACGGGACGGAATGAGCCGTCCTTTTTTGGCACCACGAACAGATTGGAGTAAAAACCGCGACCGCGTTCCTGAAGGGGAACGGGGATCACCACTCCTTCTGTTTTCAGAGTGTCCACCGCCTGAAAAAGCGCAACGGTCCGTTCGGGGGGCGGAGATGTTCTGAAAAAAACGAGTCGGAGGACGAGAGCTGAACTCTATCCTGTAACCGTGAGACAGAATGTCTCTCACCCATCGGTCTTGGACATGTGGCCACCAGGCGTCGCAAAGGCGGGAGAGCCTGCCACCGACCGAGGATGCGGTTTGGGGCGGCCGAAAGTCATGAGGAGGCCGCCTTGGAGACGGTGCCTCCGGTGGTCTTTGGAGGACGTGACTTAGACCGCCATGCAGAAGAGTTCCTCTGCCTGTCAGTGGCATCCATGAGAGATGAACCATCTGCCACTAATACTACGGATCTAGCCGCCAGTCTGGAGACTGGAGGATCCACCTTGTAACACTGAGCCCAACCCTTAACTACGTCAGGGGGGGAAAGGGTAACGTGTGTCATTAAGGCGCTTAGTAAAGCGCTTGTCCGGAAAGTTCTGTGCTTCTGGACGGCCTCTCTGGAGTTAGAGTGATCGAAAAAACGCACTCCGTGTACATTTGGGAAACCTAAACTGGTGTTTCTCCCGCTGTGAAGCCGACTCCTCCATAGGAGAAGATGGGGAAGAGAGGTCTAGCACCTGGTTGATGGACGCTATAAGGTCATTTACTATGGCGTCCCCTTCAGGTGTATCCAGATTGAGAGCAACGTCAGGGTCAGAGCCCTGAGCTGCGACCTCCGCTTCATTCTCCCGAGAGTCCTCAAGCTGAGACCCCGAACAGCGTGATGAAGTCGTGGAAGGTTCCCAGCGAGCCCGGTTAGCCTGTCTGAGGCCGCGGTCCGTGTCGGAGATCTCACCGTGGGATCTGGGTGTTACCCCAGGAGTCCCTCGTTGTACCGACCCAGAGGGGCCTGAGAGCGATGAACTCACAGCGCCCTGGCCCTGTGTTACCGGTCTGGACTGCAAAGCTTCCAGTATCTTAGCAGCCCCTCTGTTCATAGACTGGGCCATGGAATGTGAAAACGACTCAGAGAGTTGCTCAGTCAAACGTGCAAACTCTGTCCCTGCCATCTGTGCAGTGGAAACCGGTGGTACCACCTGAGCCGAGGGTCCCACCAGTGCCGGAGGCTCCGGCTGAGTGAGTGTCCCAGGGGCCAAACAATGATAGGTGGAACCTGCCGGCAATATAGCCGCACAAGAGGTACAGGTTGCAAAGAAAGCCTGTGCCTTGGCACCCTTACTGTTTGCGGACGACCAGCTGTTGTCACCTCTTAGTAATCAGCGAGGGTATATAGCCAAAAGCAAATAGTGCTGCCGAACAGTGAAATCATATACCATATATATATATATATATATAACGACGGGACGGCCGACCGGACGTCGGCAGTGAGGGCTGGAGCATACTTGGTATCCTCCTCCCCCCTCACTGTGCACTGTGGGGCACCAGTTTCCCAATCGGGTGCTGGCCCCCCTTGGGTGCCGAAGTATATATATATATATATATATATATATATATATATATATATATATATATATATATATATATATATATATATACACTTCGGCACCCAAGGGGGGCCAGCACCCGATTGGGAAACTGGTGCCCCACAGTGCACAGTGAGGGGGGAGGAGGATACCAAGTATGCTCCAGCCCTCACTGCCGACGTCCGGTCGGCCGTCCCGTCGTTACCCCTGACTGGCAGGCCCGGGAACGGGAGTATATGGTACTAGGCCGCAAGAGCCGGGGACTAAAGTTAAAAACGCGGCCGGCAAACAGGCGCGGTCGGCGCGGTAGTCCCGGTCTCACAAACCACACAGCAACCGCTGCGGCGTTTGTAACCCAGGTGCTGCATGCAGCGTCCCCAAAGGAGACACAGAGTACCTTATGGATGCAGGGCTCTGTCCCTGATCATGTCCAGTCTCCTGTCCGTCAGAATCCCCCAGGGGCTGCGGATGGAGCCCGGTCCCAGTGCATGGCGACCGGTTAGGAACCCCCTCTCCCAGAGCTGCAGTGCACATTCTGAGATCCTCCACCGGCAGAATCATACTGAGACCCATATAACAATGGCTGCCGGCGTTCCGAGGGGAGGAGGGAGCCGAGGGCGGAACCACAAAAGTGCGGGAATCTGTGCCCCAGAGTGATCAGTGAGGGGGGAGGAGGACAGCGAAGTGTGCTCCAGCCCTCACTGTCGGCGTCATGCCGACCGTCCCGCCCTTCCCCCTGACTGGCAGGCCCAGGGGCGGGAGTTTAATACACTAGGCCGCAAAAGCCGGGGACTAAAGTAAAAACCGCGGCCGGCAAACAGGCACGGTCTGCGCGGTAGTCCCGGTCAAAAAAACTACACCGCAGTCGCTGCAGCGTCTGAGGCCCAGGTGCTTCATGCACCGTCCCAAAGGGGACACAGAGTACCTGTAAATGCAGGGTCCTTCCCTGACGATACTCAGTCTCCTGTCCGGCAGATACCACCAGGGGCTGCGGAGGGAGCCCGGTCCCAGTGGCTGGATGACCGGTTAGGATCCCACTTCACCCAGAGCCCCTAAGGGATGGGGAAGGAAAACGGCATGTGGCTCCAGCCTGTGTACCCGCAATGGGTACCTCAACCTTAACAGCACCGCCGACTCAGTGGGGTGAGAAGGGAGCATGCCGGGGGCCCTGTTAGGGGCCCTCTTTTCTTCCATCCGATATAATCAGCAGCTGCTGCTGACTAAAATGTGGAGCATTGTGTGAATGTCAGCCTCCTTCAACACAAAGCATAAAACTGATGGGCCCGTGATGCACGGGAGGGTGTATAGGCAGAGGGGAGGGGTTACACTTTTTAAAGTGTAATACTTTGTGTGGCCTCCGGAGGCAGTAGCTATACACCCAATTGTCTGGGTCTCCCAATGGAGCGACAAAGAAATACGGTATATGTCATGTGTTATGAAAAGGTTAAAAGGGAGATGCTGACATTACAGTCACATTTCTAAAATACCATAAGCTGTTGTCTGGTGTCATAAAACAGCCATTTCTAACCCAGCTCTTCAGATTTGGGCCCCTGGTGTCCATGGCTGAGATGTAAAGATCCTGGAGCTTTCTCCTCATCCATAGTACATAAGATGGTAGCATTAACCCACGTGCAGTAAAGAGTATAGAATAGGGATCATCGAATATTACAAATATTCGGCTTCGTGAACATCTGATGAATAGGTCGCTGCTCTGCGAATATTCGATGCGCTATGTAAGTCTATGGGAAGCCTGAATAGTTGCTATTCGGCAACTATTTGGGTTTCCCATAGACTTACATTGAGCATCGAATAGTCGCAAATAGCCGAATAGCGGCGACCTATTCGGTGAATATGGGCGTTGCTGAATATTTGAGGTATTCGATCATCCCTAGTAAAGAATAATTCTAACACGACTTCCTCAATGTTCCTACTTCCAACAGTGTTCTTATACTAACATTACATAATTGTAGTTTTATGTGTTAGAGAAAATATCCCAAACACCTAATCTTTAAGGATCATCCTGACAATCTGCAAAATGAAAAATGTCGTGGACAGGATATTTAGCATTCCTTAGTCAATTATCTTGTTCGGGAAACAGTTAGGGTACAGTCACACTTTAGCGACGCTCCAGCGATCTGACCTGGTCAGGATCGCTGGTGCGTCACTACATGGTCGCTGGTGAGCGGTCAATCAGGCAGATCTCACCAGCGATCAGTGACCAGCCCCCAGCGACGCGTGGAAGCGATGCTGCGCTTGGTAACTAAGGTAAATATCGGGTAACCAAGCGCTTGGTTACCCGATATTTACCTTGGTTACCAAGCGCACACCAGCTTAGCGCTGGCTCCCTGCACTCGTAGCCAGAGTACACATCGGGTTAAGAAGCAAACCACTTTCCTTCTTTACCCGATGTGTACTCCAGCTACGTGTGCAGGGAGCCGGCACTGGCAGCCTGAGAGTGGCGGAAGCTAGTAACCAAGGTAAATATCGGGTAACCAAGCAAAGCACTTTGCTTGGTTACCCGATATTTACCTTGGTTACAGCTTACCGCAGGCTGCCAGACGCTGACTCCCTGCTCCCTGCACATTCAGATCGTTGCTCTCTCGCTGTCAAACACAGCGATGTGTACTTCACAGCGGGAGAGCAACGTCCAAAAAATGATCCAGAGCAGTGTGTAACGAGCAGCGATTTCACAGCAGGGGCCAGATCGATGCTCAGTGTCACACACAGCGAGATCGCTAATGAGGTCACTGGTGCGTCACAAAAAACGTGACTCAGCAGCGATCTCGCTAGCGATCTCGCTATGTGAGAAGTACCCCTTAGATTACATATCCAATGATTGTCTAGAATAAAACACACATTTCTATATATAATCTAGAGAACACACCTTGTAACCGCACTTGTCAATAACTTCTAGAATATGTGGTGGTAAAGAGGAATCGATCCAAGAGCGGATTGGGTTGGGTATTTTGCCTCCTTTGGTGGTGATGCTGTAATCCTCTCTGAAGATACGCCAGTCTCTGTCAGTCATTTCATCAAGCTTCTTCTGAGACCAGTGTCTATCATCCCAGCGCTGCTTAGCTTCTTTCTTCCTGAGTTTCCGCAGCCGCACCCTGGTAATGGTCAGTACGTGTGAGGTTAGTCTTACATAATGTATATGCTAGGAATATGAGATCAGGAGTGTATGTACAAAATCTGTGACCATTAATGTAATAGCTGTAGTAATATAGTCTATAGCTTGTTGTCCATAACAAAAATGATTATGGCTATGCAGATCTGAAGTACACAGAATAAAAAAAAAAATCCTTTTAGGATGCATGATCGGACACAACTGGTCTTACACCCCCCGCCTGTTTTCACCTTCCTGACCAGTGTCCCTTTATGTGGTAATACCTCTGGAACGATTTAACGGATCCCAGTGATCCGGAGAATGTTTTTTTTGGTGACACCTTGTACTTCATGTACATTTAGGGGTTTTTTTAGGCTTATTTATCAAAATATCTAAATTTTGGAGAAAATTTTGAAATTTTCAAACTTTAAATTTTTAAGCCCTTAAACCAGATAGTTATGTCACACAAAATAACATTTCCCACATGTCTACTTTACATCAGCACAATTTTTGTAACAATTTTTTTTTTTATTACGAAGTTAGAAAAGGTTCAAAGTTTATTTTTTTAGGGACCACATCACATTTGAAGGGTCCTATGGGACAGAAAATACCCAAAAGTGACACCATTCTAAAAACTGCACCCCTCAAACTCACATCACAGGGTCATGGTAATATAGGGGTAACAAGGCAATTTACACTGAGAAAACCATGACTTTTTTTTTCTTTTTCTTACTGTTACCCCATGCTATCCCAACTCAGACGCCCCCCATTTTATCTTGCAAAATCAAAAACAATTGAATTACAAAACCACATCAAAGAAGTTTATTAACCCTTCAGGTGCTTCACGGGAGCTAAAGCAATGTGGAAGGAAACAAAGAAGGGAATTTTGTTTACTTACCGTAAATTCCTTTTCTTCTAGATCCTATTGGGAGACCTAGACAATTGGGTGTATAGCTTCTGCCTCCGGAGGCCACACAAAGTATTACCCCTCCCCTCTGCCTATACACCCTCCCGTGCATCACGGGCTCCTTAGTTTTGGTGCAAAAGCAGGAAGAAGGAAACTTATAAATTGGTCTAAGGTAAATTCAATCCGAAGGATGTTCGGAGAACTGAAAACCATGAACCAACAGAAACGATTCAACATGAACAACATGTGTACACAAAAGAACAAACAGCCCGAAGGGAACAGGGGCGGGTGCTGGGTCTCCCAATAGGAGCTAGAAGAAAAGGAATTTACGGTAAGTAAACAAAATTCCCTTCTTCTTTGTCGCTCCATTGGGAGACCCAGACAATTGGGACGTCCAAAAGCAGTCCCTGGGTGGGTAAAAGAATACCTCAATAAAAAGAGCCGAACCGGCCCCCTCTTACAGGCGGGCAACCGCCGCCTGAAGGACTCGCCTACCTAGACTGGCGTCTGCCGAAGCATAGGTATGCACCTGATAGTGTTTCGTGAAAGTGTGCAGATTAGACCAGGTAGCTGCCTGACACACCTGCTGAGCCGTAGCCCGGTGCCGCAATGCCCAGGACACACCCACGGCTTTGGTAGAATGGGCTTTCAGCCCCAAAGGAAGCGGAAGTCCAGAAGAACGGTAGGCTTCAAGAATCGGTTCCTTGATCCACCGAGCCAAGGTTGACTTGGAAGCCTGCAAACCCTTACGCTGGCCAGCGACAAGGACAAAGAGCGCATCAGAACGGCGCCGGGGCGCCGTGCGAGACACATAGGACCGGAGTGCTCTCACCAGATCTAATGAGTGCAAATCCTTTTCACATTGGTGAACTGGATGAGGGCAAAATGAAGGTAAGGAGATACCCTGATTGAGATGAAAAGGAGATACCACCTTAGGGAGAAATTCCGGGACAGGACGCAGAACCACCTTATCCTGGTGAAAAACCAGGAAGGGGGCTTTGCATGACAGCGCTGCCAGCTCCGACACTCTACGGAGCGATGTAACTGCCACTAGAAATGCCACCTTCTGCGAAAGACGTGATAAAGAGACATCCCGCCGCGGCTCGAAAGGTGGTTTCTGAAGAGCCGTTAGCACCCTGTTAAGGTCCCAGGGTTCCAGCGGACGCTTGTAAGGTGGGACTATGTGGCAAACTCCCTGCAGAAACGTGCGAACCTGCGGAAGCCTGGCTAGACGCTTTTGAAAAAAATACGGATAGCGCCGATACTTGTCCCTTGAGAGAGCCGAGAGACAAACCCTTGTCCATTCCGGATTGAAGGAATGAAGGAAAAGTGGGTAAGGCAAAAGGCCAGGGAGCAAAACCATTACCAGAGCACCAGGATAAGAAGATCCTCCAAGACCTGTGATAGATCTTGGCGGACGTTGGTTTCCTGGCTTGTCTCATGGTGGTAATGACATCTTGAGATAACCCTGAGGACGCTAGGAGCCAGGACTCAATGGCTACGCAGTCAGGTTGAGGGCCACAGAATTCAGATGGAAAAACGGCCCTTGTGACAGCAAGTCTGGGCGGTCTGGGAGCGCCCACGGTTGACCCACCGTGAGATGCCACAGATCCGGGGTACCACGACCGCCTCGGCCAATCTGGAGCGACGAGAATGGCGCGACGACAGTCGGACCTGATTTTGCGCAGCACTCTGGGCAGCATCGCCAGAGGGGGAAATACATAAGGCAGTCGAAACTGCGAACAATCCTGAACTAATGCGTCCGCCGCCAGAGCTCTGTGATCTTGAGACCGTGCCATGAATGCCGGGACTTTGTTGTTGTGCCGTGACGCCATGAGATCGACGTCCGGCGTTCCCCAGCGGCGACAGATCTCTCGAAACACGTCTGGGTGAAGAGACCATTCCCCCGCGTCCATGCCCTGGCGACTGAGAAAGTCTGCTTCCCAGTTTTCTACGCCCGGGATGTGAACTGCGGAGATGGTGGAGGCTGTGGCCTCCGCCCACAGCAGAATCCACCGGACTTCCTGGAAGTCTTGACGGCTGCGCGTGCCGCCCTGGTGGTTGATGTACGCTACCGCCGTGACGTTGTCCGACTGTATGCGGATCTGCCTGCCCTCCAGCCACCGATGGAACGCCTTTAGGGCTAGATACACTGCCCTTAACTCCAGAACATTGATCTGAAGGGAGGACTCTGTCGGAGTCCAGGTTCCCTGAGCCCTGTGGTGGAGAAAAACCGCTCCCCACCCTGACAGACTCGCGTCCGTCGTGACCACAGCCCAGGATGGGGGCAGGAAGGATTTTCCCTGCGACAGAGAAGTGCATCGGCTCGCTCGGGGGGCGGAGATGTTCTGAAGAAACGAGTCGGAGGACGAGAGCTGAACTCTATCCTGTAACCGTGAGACAGAAAGTCTCTCACCCATCGGTCTTGGACATGTGGCCACCAGGCGTCGCAAAAGCGGGAGAGCCTGCCACCGACCGAGGATGCGGTTTGGGGAGGCCGAAAGTCATGAGGAGGCCGCCTTGGAGGCAGTGCCTCCGGCGGTTTTTTGGGGACGTGACTTAGACCGCCACGCATAAGAGTTCCTCTGGCCCTTCTCTGGCCTGTTGGACGAGGAGGATTGGGACTTGGCTGAGGGCCGAAAGGACTGAAACCTCGATTGTATTTCCCGTTGCTGAGGTCTCTTCGGTTTGGACTGGGGTAAGGACGAGTCCTTTCCCTTGGATTGCTTAATAATTTCATCCAATCGCTCGCCAAACAATCGGTCGCCAGAAAACGGCAAACCGGTTAAGAACTTCTTGGAAGCAGAGTCTGCCTTCCATTCGCGTAGCCACATGGCCCTGCGGACTGCCACCGAATTGGCGGATGCTACCGCTGTACGGCTAGCAGAGTCCAGGACGGCGTTCATGGCGTAGGACGAAAAAGCCGACGCCTGAGAAGTCAAAGACGCAACTTGCGGAGCAGAGGTACGTGTGACCGCATTAATCTCAGACAGACAAGCTGAGATAGCTTGGAGTGCCCACACGGCTGCAAAGGCCGGGGCAAAAGACGCGCCTGGGGCTTCATAGATGGATTTCACCAAGAGCTCTATCTGCCTGTCAGTGGCATCCTTGAGCGATGAGCCATCTGCAACTGATACTACAGATCTAGCCGCCAGTCTAGAGACTGGAGGATCCACCTTGGGACATTGAGCCCAACCCTTAACTACGTCAGAGGGGAAGGGGTAACGTGTGTCCTTAAGGCGCTTAGTAAAGCGCTTGTCCGGAAATGCTCTGTGCTTCTGGACAGCATCTCTGAAGTTAGAGTGATCGAAAAACGCACTCCGTGTACGTTTGGGAAACCTAAACTGGTGTTTCTCCTGCTGCGAAGCCGACTCCTCTATAGGTGGAGTTGGGGGAGAAAGATCTAGCACCTGGTTGATGGACGCTATAAGGTCATTTACTATGGCGTCCCCTTCAGGTGTATCAAGATTGAGAGCAACGTCAGGGTCAGAGCCCTGAGCTGCGACATCCGCCTCATCCTCCAGAGAGTCCTCAAGCTGAGACCCCGAGCAGCGTGAGGAAGTCGGGGAAGATTCCCAGCGAGCCCGCTTAGCCGGTCTGGGACTGTGGTCCGTGCCGGAGTCCTCCACGTGAGACCTAGGGGCCACCCCGGGAGCACGCTGCGGTGCAGACCGAGAGGGGCCTGGAGGCGATGATCCAACAGTGCCCGGGGCCTGTGTAAGGACCGATCTGGACTGCAAGGCTTCTAGTAGCTTAGCAGACCATTTGTCCATAGACTGAGCCATGGATTGTGAAAGCGACTCAGAGAGTTTCTCAGCAAAAACTGCAAACTCTGTCCCTGCCACCTGGACAGGGGAAGCAGTCGGTTCTGCCTGAGCCGAGGGTCCCACTAGTGCCCGAGGCTCCGGCTGAGCGAGTGCAACAGGGGCCGAGCATTGCTCACAGTGAGGGTAGGTGGAACCTGCAGGTAACATAGCCGCACAAGAGGTACAGGTTGCAAAATAACCCTTTGCCTTAGCGGCCTTGCTCCCTGTGGACGACATGCTGTTGTCACCTAGGAGAGTGATCACTGAGGGTATATAGCCAAAAGCAAAACAACTCGGCCGAACAGAGAAAATATATACAAATATATTATATATATATATATATATATATATATATATATATATATATATATATTATATATACATACATATATATATACATACATACACATATACACATACTTCGGCACCCTAGGGGGACCAGCACCGGGTGACCGGTGTGGCTTACCGACCGCCCAAAGCGGTGTGTGTCCACCAGATTCCCTGCCTTGGGCCTCCCAGAGCTGCAGAGCTCGTTCCTGAAATCCTCCACCGGCAGAATGTTGTAAAAATGGCTGCCGGAGCTCTCAGGGGAGGAGGGAGCCGTGGGCAGCGACTAGTAAAGTGCGGGAATCTGGTGCCCCACAGTGATCAGTGAGGGGGGGAGGAAATCTAAAGTATGCTCCAGCCCTCACTGCCGACGTCAGGTCGACCGTCCCACCCTTACCCCTGACTGGCAGGCCCGGGGGCGGGAGTTATGGTACTAGGCCGCATGAAGCCGGGGACTAAATTTAATACCGCGGCCGACAAACAGGCGCAGTCGGCGCGGAAGTCCCGGTCGTCACAAAACCAGCAGCAGCTGTGAAACAAGCGCTCCATGCACCGTCCCCATGGGGACCCAGAGTACCTTTAGATGCAGGGCCCTGTCCCTGATGATACAAAGTCTCCTGTCCGGCAGATTCCCACAGGGGCTGCGGAGGGAGCCCGGTCCCAGTGAATGGATGACCGGTTAGGATCCCACTTCTCCCAGAGCCTCTATGGGATGGTGAAGGAAAACGGCATGTGGCTCCAGCCTCTGTACCCGCAATGGGTACCTCAACCTTCACAGCACCGCCGACTTAGTGGGGTGAGAAGGGAGCATGCCGGGGGCCCTGTGGGGGCCCTCTTTTCTTCCAACCGATAAAATCAGCAGCTGCTGCTGACTAAAATGGGAGTATGAGTGGATGTGTGCCTCCTTCCACACAAAGCATAAAACTAAGGAGCCCGTGATGCACGGGAGGGTGTATAGGCAGAGGGGAGCGGTTACACTTTTTAAAGTGTAATACTTTGTGTGGCCTCCGGAGGCAGAAGCTATACACCCAATTGTCTGGGTCTCCCAATGGAGCGACAAAGAAAATGTAAATTTTACTTTTCCCACAGAAATGTTACTTTAGCCCCCAATTTTTAATTTTCACAAGGGTGACAGGAGAAGGTGGACCATACGATTTGTTGTGCGATTTCTCCTGAGTACGCAAATACCTCTCATTTGGTGGAAATCTACTGTTTGGGTGCGGGGCAGGGCTTGGAAGGGAAAGAGCCCCATTTGACTTTTGGACCGCTAAAGTGGCTAGAATAGATAACGGATGCCATGTCGCATTTGCAGAGGTGCCTAAATAGTGGAGCTCCTCCAAAAATGACCCCATTTTGGAAACTACACCCCTCAAGAACTTTATTTAGAGGTGAGGACCTTGAACCCACAGGTGCTTCAAAGAATTTTTTTTAAGCATAACAGGAGAAAATGGACTGTGCAATTTCTCCTGTGTATACAGCAGGGCTCAGAAGGGAAGGTATGGTATTTGAATTTTAAAGCACTATTTTGGCAAAAATAGATGGCAAAACACAAAAAACCCCCACAAGTGACCCCATTTTGGAAACTACACCTCTCGAAGAATTTTAGAGGTGTAGTGAGCATTTTTCACCCTCAGAATTGTAAAACATCAGGCTGAGTAAATGAACATTTCCCATTTTTTCCAATACAATGTTGCATTGGTTCTAAAATTTTAATTTTCAAAAGGGTAATAGGAGAAAACAAACAGTACAGTTTGTTACATGATTTCTCTTCAGTTCACCAATACCCCATATGTGGTCGAAAATTACATAGTGCCATATAGCAGTGTACAACACATTCTAATCCTTTTTCACACTGTGTTGTACTCTTATTGACTCTGATCTTTTCAGCCAATTGTTTTTCCTCCTGCATATTGGAATTATTGCACCTTATACTCCTGCAACATACCTGTGCTTGATTTTTATGTATTTATACATGTAATGTCCCTGTGCTAGTCATACTGCCACAGTTGGCGGTCATTATTTTTAAACTATAAATAAAATTTGCTATTTTTGACCTAATCGTTTTCTTAGAATTTTTTTTGTTCTAAAAATTGGTGCCTCCTCATTTCCTGTAGGTCTACTATATCCACATGACCCACACACAATTATGATAGGTGTTGTGTACGGTCGTTTTTCTTTGATTAATTTCATTTGTGGAAATTGCACTACAAACTAGGAAGTACCAGTACGTCCAATGACAGAAAGGGGTTAAAGCTTGTGGAAATCAGAAATCAAATTTGATGGTTCCTATTCTACTTACTCCTCTTGCTCCTTCTCCTCCAAGGTCCTCCTCTTCTCCATAAGATCCCCATAAAAGCGGGACTGTTCACGCTTCTGTTGTTTAAGATCTATACCTGCGATAAAGCCACGGCCAAGAAGCTGAACGTGATGTCGCTCTTTATACCTGGAAGAAGGATTACAGTCAGAAGATGGATTTACAATGTTTTCATTAGTTTTAGTGAAAGGCGACTGCAGTCATTCTGATGAACACATACATTTTCATATATATGTTTTCTCAATGTAGAATACTGTTCGCATTATTAGGACAAACCACTAATCCCAAAACTGTAAGACATTCACTGGTAGCATCACTTACAGAGGGTTGTAGTCTATAGACGTGTCCTCTGATGCATCCCATTCAAACACAAACTTTCTGTCATTCAAATGCCGCGTTCGCCTCCTCTTCTTTATTCCTCCAAGGTAACGTTCCTAAATAAAGAGAAAGATAGAATTAGGTATGAAGTGAACATTTTTTTTTTTTTTTTTTAATGTACATTATTAACCTCATTATAACATGGGAAGTAATTGGGGAGCTCCACCAAAAGATTGATTTTGTAAATATAACAGACTCTTTACTGGAAGAGGCTTCCTTCATTCTTTCAATTACTCATCCATTATTTATTCAAGTGAATTAATTCTCATGCATATCTTGCAGTAGGTTTTGTGACTGAGTGCACTACAGTATTCTTCACTAGAAAGATCAACAAACGTGTGTGTAATACACCGTACCTTTATTGCCTGGAGTTCTTTGGTCTTATCCTTTTCCTCTCGCACTTTTAGCCTTCCCTCATCATCTTCATTGCCATTATTTTCTCGCTCCATTCTCTCCCTCCGCTCTCGTCTCTCTCTTTCTTGAGGATCCTCTGTAAATTAGCAACACAGACATCAAGACAATTTACCCACATGAAAGTAGTCGAAGATTGAATAGATACAACTACAGCCTTAGGGCAGCTTTGCACGTTGCAACATCGCACATGCGATGTCGGTGGGGTCAAATCGAAAGTGACGCACTTCCGGCGTCACTAAATCCGAGATTTAGTGTGTAAATGCTAGATGATACGATTAACGAGCGCAAAAGCGTCGTTATCGTATCATCGTTGCAGGCTCCGACTTTTTCATAATTATGGTGCAGCGACAGGTACAATGTAGTTCCTCGCTCCTGCGGCTGCACACATCGCTGTGTATAACGCCACAGGAGCGAGGGACATCAGCTTACCTGCCGCCGGCGGCTATGTGGAAGGAAGGAGGTGGGCGGGATGTTTACATCCTGCTCATCTCTGCCCCTCCTCCGCTATTGGCTGCCTGCCGTGTGACGTCGCTATGACGCCAAACGACCCGCCCCCTTAGGAAGGAGGCAGGTGAGTGCATGTGAAGCTGGCGTAGCGATAATTTTCGCTACGCCAGCTATCACAAGATATCGTACCTGCGACGGGGGCGGGGACTATCGTGTGCGACATCGCAGCATCGGCTTGCGATGTCGCAACGTGCAAAGCCCGCCTTAGGGTTTTGTTCACACGCTGCAGTTTTGCTGCGTCTTTTACAAAAGGTAAAAAATGCTGCACTTTACAGCACTTGAAATCTCATGCACATCCTGCTTAGTTGAAGGGACTGTCAGCAGGTTTCTGCAATGTAATCTGAAGACAGCATGCTGCAAGAGTTAAGACACAAAGAACTGAATTTTCTGTTTTATCTCAGTCTTTTTTTTTTTTTGTTTACGTGCAATGTTAGGGGTGCTTCACACACAGCGAGCTCGCTGCCGAGATCGCTGCTGAGTCACGCTTTTTGTGACGCAGCAGTGACCTCATTAGCGATCTCGCTGTGTGTGACAATGAGCAGCGATCTGGCCCCTGCTGCGAGATCGCTGCTCGTTACACACAGCCCTGGTTCGTTTTCTTCAAAGGCGCTCTCCCACTGTGACACACAGATCGCTGTGTGTGACAGCGGGAGAGCGACAAATGAAGCGAGCAGGGAGCAGGAGCCGGCGTCTGACAGCTGAGGTAAGCTTGTAACCAAGATAAACATCGGGTAACCAAGGTGGTTACCCGATATTTAACTTAGTTACCAGCCTCTGCAGCTCTCACGCTGCCTGTGCTGCCGGCTCCGGCTCTCTGCACATGTAGCTGCTGTACACATCGGGTTAATTAACCCGATGTGTACAGCAGCTAGGAGAGCAAGGAGCCAGCGCTAAGCAGTGTGCGCGGCTCCCTGCTCTCTGCACATGTAGCTGCATTACACATTGGGTTAATTAACCCGATGTGTACTGTAGCTAGGAGAGCAAGGAGCCAGCGCTCAGTGTGCGCGGCTCCCTGCTCCCTGCACACACAGCTAAGCGGTGTGCGCTGGTAACTAATGTAAACATCGGGTAACCATACCCGATGTTTACCTTAGTTACCAGTCTCCGCAGCTTCCAGACGGCGGCTCCGTGCAAGCGCAGCGTCGCTTGCACGTCGCTGCTGGCTGTTCACTGGTCGCTGGTGAGATCTGCCTGTTTGACAGCTCACCAGCGACCATGTAGCGATGCAGCAGCGATCCTGACCAGGTCAGATCGCTGGTCGGATCGCTGCTGCATCGCTAAGTGTGAAGGTACCCTTAGTATAATCCTCTTCTTTATCATTAGTGGGTATCAGCAGCAGGAATGATCTCTAGTGTGCTGCCTCCTGTGATTAGCAGCTTCTGTCTATGGAAACGTACACAAAGCCTGGTTTCGGTGAGAGCAGCTCCCAGAGCTACATACAAAATCTAAAATCTTTCACTATATCAGAACAGCTGCAGCCACTAATCTAAGTGATACATCATTGAACTCAGAATCTCCTTGCCTACATTATGCTGCTCTTAGATGAGGTAGCAAAAACCTCCTGACAGATTCCCCCTAAGGAGTTCAACCATAAAAGTGTTATTGTTTTTTTTTTCAAATCTTAAGCATGTCAATTGTTTCAGCATTTTTTTACCCATTCAAGTGTATCAAAAAGACGCACATAAAAGAAGGGAATTTTGTTTACTTACCGTAAATTCCTTTTCTTCTAGCTCCTATTGGGATATTGGGAGACCCAGGCAATTGGGTGTATAGCTTCTGCCTCCGGAGGCCACACAAAGTATTACACTTTTAAAAAAGTGTAACCCCTCCCCTCTGCCTATACACCCTCCCGTGGACCACGGGCTCCTCAGTTTTGGTGCAAAAGCAGGAAGGAGAAAACGTATAAATTGGTCTAGGGTAAATTCAATCCGAAGGATGTTCGGAGAACTGAAGACCATGAACCATAAGAACAAATCAACATCAACAACATGTGTACACAAAAGAACAACCAGCCCAAAGGGCACAGGGGTGGGTGCTGGGTCTCCCAATAGGAGCTAGAAGAAAAGGAATTTATGGTAAGTAAACAAAATTCCCTTTTTCTTTGTCGCTCCATTGGGAGACCCAGACAATTGGGACGTCCAAGAGCAGTCCCTGGGTGGGTAAAAGAATACCTCAATAAAAGGAGCCGAAAACAGCCCCCTCTTACAGGTGGGCAACCGCCGCCTGGAGGACTCTCCTACCTAGACTGGCGTCTGCCGAAGCATAGGCATGCACTTGATAGTGCTTCGTGAAAGTGTGCAGACTAGACCACGTAGCTGCCTGACACACCTGCTGAGCCGTCGCCCGGTGCCGCAAAGCCCAGGACACACCTACGGCTCTGGTAGAATGGGCTTTCAACCCTGAAGGAAGTGGAAGCCCAGAAGAACGGTAGGCCTCGAGAATCGGTTCCTTGATCCACCGAGCCAAGGTTGACTTGGAGGCCTGAGAGCCCTTTGAGAGCTGGCCAGCGACAAGGACAAAGAGCGCGTCTGAACGGCGCAGGGGCGCCGTGCGAGACACATAGAACCGGAGTGCTCTCACTAGATCCAAAGAGTGCAAATCCTTTTCACACTGGTGAATTGGATTAGGGCAAAAGGAAGGCAAGGAGATATCCTGATTTAGATGAAAAGGGGATACCACCTTAGGGAGAAATTCCGGGACAGGATGCAGAACCACCTTATCCTGGTGAAAAACCAGGAAGGGGGCTTTGCATGACAGCGCTGCAAGCTCAGACACTCTCCGAAGTGATGTGACCGCCACCAGGAAGGCCACCTTCTGAGAAAGACGGGAGAGAGAGACATCCCGCAGCGGCTCAAAAGGCGGCTTTTGAAGAAGAGCCGTCAGAACCCTGTTAAGATCCCAAGGTTCCAACGGACGTTTGTAAGGTGGGACCATGTGGCAAACCCCCTGCAGGAACGTGCGGACCTGCGGAAGCCTGGCTAGACGCTTTTGAAAAAACACGGAGAGCGCCGACACTTGGCCCTTGAGAGAGCCGAGGGACAAACCCTTGTCCATTCCAGATTGTAGGAATGAAAGAAATGTGGGTAAAGCAAACGGCCATGGAGGAAAACCATTATCAGAGCACCAGGATAAGAAGATTTGCCAAGACCTGTAATAGATTTTGGCGGACGTAGGCTTCCTGGCTTGTCTCATGGTGGCAATGACATCCTGAGATAACCCTGAAGACGCTAGGAGCCAGGACTCAATGGCCACACAGTCAGGTTGAGGGCCACAGAATTCAGATGGAAAAACGGCCCTTGTGACAGCAAGTCTGGGCGGTCTGGAAGCGCCCACGGTTGACCCACCGTGAGATGCCACAGATCCGGATACCACGACCGCCTCGGCCAGTCTGGAGCGACGAGAATGGCGCGACGGCAGTCGGACCGGATCTTGCGTAGTACTCTGGGCAGCATCGCCAGAGGGGGAAACACATATGGCAGTCGAAACTGCGAACAATCCTGGACCAGAGCGTCCGCCGCCAGAGCTCTGTGATCCTGAGACCGTGCCATGAAGGCCTGGACCTTGTTGTTGTGTCGTGACGCCATGAGATCGACGTCCGGCGTTCCCCAGCGGCGACAGATCTCTCGAAACACGTCTGGGTGAAGAGACCATTCCCCCGCGTCCATGCCCTGACGACTGAGAAAATCTGCTTCCCAGTTTTCCACGCCCGGGATGTGAACTGCGGAGATGGTGGAGCCTGTGACTTCCACCCACTACAGAATCCGCCCGACTTCCTGGAAGGCTTGACGACTGCGAGTGCCGCCTTGGTGGTTGATGTAGGCGACGGCAGTGGCGTTGTCCGACTGGATTCGGATCTGCCTGCGCTCCAGCCACCGATGGAAAGCCAATAGGGCTAGATATACTGCCCTTATCTCCAGAATATTGATCTGAAGGGACGATTCTATTGGAGTCCAGGTTCCTTGAGCCCTGTGGTGGAGAAAAACCGCTCCCCAACCTGACAGGCTCACGTCCGTGGTGACCACGGCCCAGGTTGGGGGGAGGAAGGATTTTCCCCGAGACAGAGATGTGGGTAGGAGCCACCACTGAAGTGATGTTTTGGTTGCAAGTGAAAGAGAGATGTTCTTGTCGAGGGAAGCCGAACTCTTGTCCCATTTTCGAAGAATGTCCCATTGGAGTGGCCGTAGATGGAATTGCGCGAACGGCACTGCCTCCATAGCTGCAACCATCTTCCCCAGGAAGTGCATGAGGCGCCTTAAGGGGTGTGACTAACTCCGAAGAAGTGACTGCACCCCCGCCTGCAGAGAAAGCTGTTTGTCCCGCGGTAGCTTGACTAACGCTGGAAGGGTATGAAACTCCATCCCGAGGTAAGTCAGTGATTGGGTCGGCGTCAACTTGGATTTCGGGAAATTGATGATCCGCCCGAACTGCTGGAGAGTCGCCAGAGTGACGGTAAGACTTCGTTGACACGCCACCCGAGAAGGGGCCCTGACTAGGAGATCGTCCAAGTATGGGATCACCGAGTGGCCCTGAGAGTGCAGGACCGCCACGACGGATGCCATGACTTTGGTGAAGACCCGTGGGGCTGTCGCCAGGCCGAAGGGCAATGCGACGAACTGGAGGTGTTCGTCCCTAATGGCGAAACGCAGGAAATGTTGATGTTCGGGTGCGATCGGCACATGGAGATAAGCATCCTTGATGTCGATCGATGCTAGGAAGTCTCCTTGTGACATCGAGGCGATGACCGAGCGGAGAGATTCCATCCGAAACCGTCTGGTTCTCACATGTCTGTTGAGCAGCTTGAGGTCCAGAACAGGACGGAATGATCCGTCCTTTTTTGGCACCACGAACAAGTTGGAGTAAAATCCGCGACCACGTTCCTGAAGGGGAACGGGAATCACAACTCCTTCCATCTTTAGAGCGTCCACCGCCTGAAAAAGTGTGTCGGCCTGTGCGGGGGGTGGGGAGGTTCTGAAAAAAAGAGAATTTTGTTTACTTACCGTAAATTCTTTTTCTTATAGTTCCGACATGGGAGACCCAGACCATGGGTGTATAGCTTCTGCCTCCGGAGGACACACAAAGTACTACACTAAAAAGTGTAGCTCCTCCCTCCTAGCATATACATCCCCTGGATAACCAAATATAGCCAGTTTAGTGCAAAAGCTGAAGGAAAACATCCACCCACAAGTAGAGATAGAGCAAAACCCGGAACAACCGTCACCTCTGTCTACAACAACAGCCGGTGAAAACACACGGAACAATAAAACTGCCAACAGGCAACAGGGAGGGTGCTGGGTCTCCCTTGTCGGAACTATAAGAAAAAGAATTTACGGTAAGTAAACAAAATTCTCTTTTTCTTCATCGTTCCTTATGGGAGACCCAGACCATGGGACGTCTCAAAGCAGTCCATGGGTGGGAATAAACAGAAAACTGAGAAGTAGGCAAAACCTAACTTCACAAATGGGCGACAGCCGCCTGAAGGATGCGTCTGCCCAAGCTCGCATCTGCCGAAGCATGAGCATGCACTTGGTAGTGCTTTGAAAAGGTGTGCAGACTAGACGAAGTGGCAGCCTGACAAACCTGCTGAGCCGTAGCCTGGTGCCTGAAAGCCCAAGAGGCACCGACAGCTCTGGTCGAGTGCGCCTTGATCCCCGGCGGGGGAGGCACCTGAGTACTCTGGTAGGCATCGGATATGGCTGACCTAATCCAACGAGCTAGGGTCGGTTTAGAAGCCGAGAGACCCTTGCGCTGACCTGTGGTCAGCACAAAAAGAGAGGTGCACCGCCTAAGAACAGCGGTGCGTGACACATAGATCCGGAGCACCAGCACCAGATCTAAAGTATGCAACGCTTTCTCAAAGCGATGAACAGGGGCCGGACAAAGGGAAGGCAATGAAATGTCCTGGTTAAGGTGGAAAGGAGAGACCACCTTAGGAAGAAAGTCCGGAGTCGGACGGAGAACTACCTTGTCTTGGTGAAAAAACAAAAAAGGTGACTCCGAAGAGAGCGCGGCCAAGTCAGAGACTCTCCTGAGAGAAGTTATGGCCACCAGAAAGACGACTTTCTGTGAAAGTCGAAACAAAGAAACTTCCCTAAGAGGCTCAAAGGGGGGTTTCTGCAAGGCCGTGAGGACCAGATTAAGGTCCCAGGGATCCAAAGGCCGCCGGTAAGGTGGAATGATGTGAGATGCGCCCTGCATGAAGGTGCGCACCTGAGCCAGTCGGGCAATACGCCGCTGAAAGAACACTGACAGAGCCGAGACCTGTCCCTTAAGGGAATTGAGGGATAGTCCTAGCTGCAGACCGGACTGTAGAAAGGACAGGATGGTTGGCAAGGAAAAAGGCCAAGGAGCATGGCCGGAAGAACGACACCAGGACAGGAAAATTCTCCAAGTCCTGTGGTAAATTTTTGCCGAGGAAGACTTCCGAGCCAGAGTCATAGTGGAGGACTTCGGGAGGAATGCCGGAAGCCGTCAGGATCCAGGACTCAAGAGCCACGCCGTCAATCTGAGAGCCGCAGAATTCTGGCGGAAAAACGGACCTTGAGAGAGAAGGTCTGGGCGGTCCGGGAGATGCCACGGCACCTCTACGGACAGACGGAGCAGGTCTGGGTACCAAGCTCGCCTGGGCCAGTCTGGGGCGATGAGTATGACCCGACGGCCCTCCATTCTGATCTTGCGCAGGACTCTGGGCAAGAGAGCTAGAGGGGGAAACACGTAAGCCAGACGAAACTGGGACCAATCCTGAACCAGCGCGTCCGCTGCAAAGGCCTGAGGATCGTGGGAGCGAGCCACGTAAACCGGGACCTTGTTGTTGTGCCGGGATGCCATTAGATCCACTTCCGGAGTGCCCCACTTGCGGCAGATCGACCGGAACACTGCCTGATGCAGAGCCCACTCGCCGCTGTCCACGGTTTGACGGCTGAGATAATCTGCCTCCCAGTTTTCCACGCCTGGGATATGGACTGCGGATATGGTGGACTTGGAGTCCTCCGTCCACTGAAGGATGCGTTGAACCTCCAACATTGCCAGGCGGCTGCGAGTCCCGCCCTGGTGATTGATGTAGGCAACTGCTGTCGCGTTGTCTGACTGGACTCGAATGTACTTGCCCGCCAACAGGTGGTGAAAGGCTACGAGAGCTAGGAGCACAGCTCTGATTTCCAGCACATTGATCGAGAGGACTGATTCGGACGGAGTCCAAATGCCCTGTGCTCGGTGGTGGAGAAATACTGCTCCCCAGCCGGAAAGACTGGCATCCGTGGTGAGGATCACCCAGGACGGGGTCAGGAAGGAGCGTCCCTAAGACAGAGAGAGAGGCCGAAGCCACCACTGAAGAGAGCTCCTGGCTTGTGGCGACAGAGCCACCAACCTGTGCAAGGAAGAAATCCGCTTGTCTCAACAGCGGAGAATGTCCAGCTGCAGAGGACGCAGATGGAACTGGGCAAAGGGAACCGCTTCCATTGACGCCACCATCTGACCCAGCACCTGCATAAGGTGCCTGATGGAATGACGGCGGGGCCTCAACAGAGAGCGCACCGCCAGATGGAGGGACTGCTGTTTGACTAAGGGCAGCTTGACAAGTGCCAGCAGAGTTTCGAATTGCATCCCTAGGTACGTGAGTTCTTGGGTCGGGGTCAGAGTGGACTTGGGCAGATTGACAAGCCACCCGAATTGAACAAGAGTGGCGAGAGTGAGCGAGACACTCCGCTGACAGTCTGCGCTGGATGAAGCCTTGACAAGAAGGTCGTCCAGGTAAGGAATTACTGCCAACCCCTGGAGGTGCAGAACCGCAACCACTGCTGCCATGACCTTGGTGAATACTCGAGGGGCCGTGGCTAACCTGAAGGGGAGAGCCACGAATTGGAAATGTTCCTCTCCGATTGCAAAACGTAGCCAACGCTGGTGCGAAACTGCAATTGGCACATGCAGATAGGCATCTCTGATGTCGATGGATGCCAGGAAATCCCCTTGGGTCATTGAGGCAATGACTGACCGCAGAGACTGCATGCGAAAATGCCGCACCTGAACATGCTTGTTGAGAAGCTTGAGATCCAGGATGGGCCGGAAGGAACCGTCCTTTTTGGGGACTAGGAAGAGATTTGAATAGAAACCTCTGAACCGTTCCCTGGCGGGAACCGGCACAATTACTCCGTTGGCCTGCAAGGATGCCACGGCCTGAGAGAAGGCGGCGGCCTTGGAGCAGGGGGGAGTTGACAGAAAAAATCTGTTTGGCGGGCTGGAAGAGAACTCTATCCTGTAGCCGCGGGAGATGATATCCCGCACCCACTGGTCGGAGACGTGTTGAAACCACACGTCGCCAAAGTGGGAGAGCCTGCCACCGACCAAGGACGTTGCTGGCTCGGCCAGATAGTCAAGAGGAGGCTGCCTTGGTGGCAGCAGCTCCTGCGGACCCTTGTGGACGCGGCTTCTTGCGCCAGGTGGGCTTCTGGTCCTTGGCCGAGTTAGTGGACGAGGTCGAGGGCTTAGAGGATGACCAGTTAGAGGAACGAAAGGAACGAAACCTCGACTGGATCCTGCCCTGGACAGGTTTCCTGGCTTTAGTCTGTGGCAAGGAAGTACTCTTCCCGCCAGTAGCCTCCTTAATAATTTCATCCAGCTGTTCACCGAACAGCCTGGACCCAGCAAATGGGAGCCCAGCAAGGTACTTCTTTGAGGAAGCATCCGCCTTCCACTCACGAAGCCACAAGATCCTGCGGATAGCGAGGGAATTGGCGGAGGCCACCGCAGTGCGGTGAGAGGCCTCCAGCATGGCAGACATGGCGTAGGCTGAAAAGGCTGAAGTCTGGGAAGTTAAAGCAACCAATTCAGGCATAGAGTCCCTAGTGAGGGTATGCATCTCCTCCAGAGAAGCAGAGATGGCTTTGAGAGCCCACACTGCTGCAAAAGATGGGGAGAACGAGGCCCCTGTCGCCTCATAGACAGACTTGGCCAGGAGGTCAACCTGGCGGTCAGTGGGATCCTTGAGTGAGGTGCCATCAGCCACAGATACAACTGTCCGGGCTGAGAGTCTAGACACCGGAGGGTCCACCTTTGGTGAGAGAGCCCACTCCTTGACCACCTCTGGTGGAAAAGAAAAACGGTCATCAGAACCACGCTTAGGAAAGCGTTTGTCAGGACAGGCTCTGGGCTTGGACACAGTGGCCTGAAAACTGGAGTGGTTAAAGAACACACTCCTTGGTCTCTTAGGCAAAGTAAACTGGTGCTTTTCTGCCAGAGAGGGTTGCTCCTCTGATACTGGCGGATTGAGGTCCAGTACAGTATTAATGGACGCAATCAAATCACTAACATCTGCATCCCCCTCAGTCAGATCAATGGGGCACATAGAGGTAGCGTCCGAGTCCCCAGTAAAGTCATCATCCTCGTCCTGCGAATCGGCTCGTGAATCGGAGCCGCGGGACGAGGAAGGAGAGGGGTCCCTGCGTTTCCTTTTAGGAGGACGGGGTCTGGGAGCAGATGAAGAATCCTCTGTGAGCTCTGGAGAACGAGCTGAAGCAGCAGGGGCACCCTGTGAAGGGGGCTGATGCATGCTCAGCAGAGTCCGGGACAGCTCTCCCATGGAGTAAGCAAAGGACTGGGAGATAGACTTAGTAAACAATTCTACCCAAGCTGGGGGTTCAGTCACCGGGGCTGGAGCAGCCTGAGGGACCACTGGGGAGACTCCAGGCTGAGGCACCACCATGTTAGAGCAGGCATCACAATGAGGATATGTGCTCGGTTCAGGCAGTATGAGCTTACATGCAGTGCATATTGAGTACAGCCTTGCTCCTAGTGTGAGACATGCTGCTGAGGTGGGTGCTCTGCAGTAAGAACACACTCCTTCAGAATGACCCCCAGAGAGTGTATAATAAAGTCCACAACCAGAGGTTGTGGCTTACCAGACCGATTTGTGTGCCCTCCGGATCCCACAGCTCAGACCCCCAGACAGGTTGCAGAGATGCAGCAGCCAGCGCCGATCAGTGTGAGAACGCTGATAAAATGGCGCCGGAGTGAGGAGGGGGGGGGCCTAGTCCAAGAGCGGGAACCGGAGGGCCAAGGGGATATACAGGGGAGGGAAACATCTCAGAGAGGAGTGTCCTCCCCTCTGCTGAACGGCCGGTGGGCGGCGCCGCACTGTCCCTCTGCATGACTGACATGCAGGGGCAGTGAAACCGAAAGTAGGCCGCAGCTGAAGCCGGGGACTAGATTTTACAATGCGGCCGGTGAGCAGGCACCCTCGGCGCGGTTCTCAGGGGAAAACCAGAGAACCGGCCGGAAATGTCACCAAAATCACTAACACACTCTCCCCAACAATAAAAAATGCAAGGGACCCCCTGACAATAACGTCTCAAATACTTAGGGTCAGTGGGATCCTGAGGGATGAGTGCTCCGTCCAGCAGGGTCCTGAGAGGGCTGCGGATGGAGACCGGTCTCCTGCAAAGCAGTGAGAACCGTGCTGGCTCCCACTTCAAGCCAGAGCCCGAAGGATGATGAAGGAGCGTGGCATGTAAAGGCTCCAGCCTTGAAATCAACCTTAACAGCACCGTCAACACAGTGGGGTGAGAAGGGACATGCCGGGGGTCCAGCTTGGACCCGCTTTTCTTCCAACTCTTTAAAATCAAAAATCAAAAATCAGATGAGAATGCATGTGTGATCCTCCTGAACACAAAGCATTGAACTGGCTATATTTGGTTATCCAGGGGGTGTATATGCTAGGAGGGAGGAGCTACACTTTTTAGTGTAGTACTTTGTGTGTCCTCCGGAGGCAGAAGCTATACACCCAAGGTCTTGGTCTCCCATAAGGAACGATGAAGAAAAACGAGCCGTAGGTCGAGAGCTGAACTCTATCCTGTAACCATGAGACAGAATGTCTCTCACCCATCGGTCTTGAACGTGTGGCCACCAGGCGTCGCCAAAGCGGGAGAGCCTGCCACCGATCGAGGATGTGGCTAGATGAGGCCGAGAGTCATGAGGAGGCCGTCTTGGAGGCAGTGCCTCCTGCGGCCTTTTGGGGGTGTGACTTGGACCGCCACGCATAGGAGTTCCTCTGGCCTTTCTCCGGCCGGTTGGACGAAGAGGATTGGGGCTTGGCGGAGGGACGAAAGGACCGAATCCTCGATTGGATTTTTCTCTGCTGAGGTCTCTTAGGTTTGGACTGGGGTAAGGAGGAGTCCTTTCCCGAGGATTCCTTAATAATCTCATCCAACCGTTCGCCAAACAAACGTTCGCCAGAAAAAGGCAAACCAGTTAAGAACCTTTTGGAAGCAGAGTCTGCTTTCCATTCGCGCAGCCACATGGCCCTGCGGACTGCCACGGAGTTAGTGGATGCCACAGCCGTACGGCTAGCAGAGTCCAGGCCGGCGTTCATGGCGTAGGACGAAAATGCTGATGCCTGAGAGGTCAAGGCAGACACATGCGGAGCAGAATTCCGCGTGACAGCATTAATCTCAGTCAGACATGCCGAGATTGCTTGGAGAGCTCACACAGCCGCAAAGGCCGGGGCAAAAGACGCGCCCGTGGCCTCATAAATAGACTTCACCAAGAGCTCTATCTGTCTGTCAGTGGCATCCTTCAGGGATGAGCCATCGGCAACAGACACAACGGACCTAGCAGCCAATCTAGAGACTGGCGGATCCACCTTGGGTGAGTGTGCCCAGCCCTTAACGACTTCAGGTGGAAAGGGATAACGCGTGTCAGAATGCCTTTTAGCAAAACGCTTGTCCGGGACCGCTCTGGGCTTCTGAACAGCGTCCCTGAAGTTAGAGTGATCAAAGAACGTATTGCGCGTACGTTTGGGGAATCAAAATTGGTGTTTCTCCTGCTGAAAAGCCGACTCTTCTACAGGTGGAGGCGGGGGAGAGAGATTCAACACCTGGTTGATGGACGAAATAAGATCATTTACTAAGGCGTCCCCCTCAGGGGTATCAAGGTTGAGGACGAAGTCAGGGTCAGAGCCCTGAGCTCCCACGTCCGCCTCGTCATCCTGAGAGTCCTCAAGCTGGGATCCAGAGCAGCGTGAGGAGGCCGGGGAAGAGTCCCAGCGAGGCCGCTTAGCCGGTCTGGGACTGCGATCGGGGCAGGATTCCTCCGCCTGGGACCTAGGGGCTATCCTGGGAGCGCGCTGCGGCGCGGACCGAGAAGGCCCTGGAGGAGACAAACTAACAGGGACCGGGGCCTGTGAAGAGCCCGGTGTGGACTGCAATGCCTCAAGGAGCTTAGATGACCATTTGCCCATAGACTGAGAGAGTTTCTCCGCGAAAGAGTCCAATGACGGTGACTCTGTCCCTGCAGCCTGCTCAGGTGGAGCAGGGGGATCTACATGAGCCGAGGGGCCCACAAGTGCCCTAGGCTCCGGCTGAGCAAGCGTGGCAGGAGTCGAGCATTGATCACAGTGAGGGTAGGTGGATCCCGCAGGCAACATAACCCCACAAGAGGTACAGGCTGCGAAAAAAACCTGTGCCTTAGGGGCTTTGCTCCTTGTGGACGACATGCTGTAAGCAATAAGTGTCCCTTAGGAGAGCGACCACTGAGGGTATATGGGAAAGGGTTATACAGCCATTCCGAATATAAAAGAGAATTTTGTTTACTTACCGTAAATTCTTTTTCTTATAGTTCCGACATGGGAGACCCAGACCATGGGTATATAGCTACTGCCTCCGGAGGACACACAAAGTACTACACTCAAAACGTGTAGCTCCTCCCTCCAGGCTATATACACCCCCTGGATGACAATCTAACCAGTTCACTGCAAAAGCTGAAGGAGGATATCCACCCATAAGTAGAGATAGAGTAAAACTCGGAAAAACCGGAACTCTGTCTACAACAACAGCCGATGAAAACACACGGAACAAAAAACTGCCAACAGGCAACAGGGAGGGTGCTGGGTTTCCCATGTCGGAACTATAAGAAAAAGAATTTACGGTAAGTAAACAAAATTCTCTTTTTCTTCATCGTTCCTTATGGGAGACCCAGACCATGGGACGTTCCAAAGCAGTCCATGGGTGGGAAATAAACCAAATTGAGAAGTAGGCAAAACCTAACTTCACAAATGGGCGACAGCCGCCTGAAGGATGCGTCTGCCCAAGCTCGCATCTGCCGAAGCATGAGCATGCACTTGGTAGTGCTTCGAAAAAGTGTGCAGACTGGACCAAGTGGCAGCCTGACAAACCTGCTGAGCCGTAGCCTGGTGCCTGAAAGCCCAGGAGGCACCGACAGCTCTGGTCGAGTGCGCCTTAATCCCTGGCGGAGGGGGCACCTGAGAACACTGGTAGGCATCGGCGATAGCCGACCTAATCCAACGAGCTAGGGTCGGTTTAGAAGCAGAGAGACCCTTGCGCTGACCCGCGGTTAGCACAAAAAGTGAGGTGCACCGCCTAAAAACGGCGGTGCGTGACACATAGATTCGGAGCGCCCGCACCAAATCCAAGGAGTGAAATGCCTTCTCAAAGCGATGCACAGGGGCCGGACAAAGAGAGGGCAATGAAATGTCCTGGTTAAGGTGGAAAGAAGACACCACCTTAGGGAGAAAGTCCGGAGTCGGACGAAGAACCACCTTGTCTTGGTGAAACACCAAAAAGGGGGATTCCGAAGAGAGCGCAGCCAAATCAGAAACTCTCCTGAGAGAAGTTATGGCTACTAGAAAAACAACTTTCTGTGAAAGTCTAAACAAGGGAACCTCCCTAAGAGGCTCAAAGGGGGGTTTCTGTAAGGCCGTGAGGACCAAATTAAGGTCCCAGGGATCCAAAGGCCGCCGGTAAGGAGGAATGATGTGAGCTGCGCCCTGCATGAAGGTGCGCACCTGAGCCAGTCGGGCGATACGCCGCTGGAATAATACCGACAGAGCCGACACCTGTCCCTTGAGGGAATTGAGGGACAGACCTAGCTGTAGACCAGACTGTAGAAAAGACAGGATGGTCGGCAAGGAGAACGGCCAAGGAGCATGGTCGGAAGAGCGACACCAGGACAGGAAGATCCTCCAAGTCCTGTGATAAATCTTGGCCGAAGAAGACTTCCGAGCCTGAGTCATAGTGGAGATGACCTCAGAGGGAATGCCTGAAGCCGTCAGGATCCAGGACTCAAGAGCCACGCCGTCAATCTGAGAGCCGCAGAATTCTGGCAGAAAAACGGACCTTGAGAGAGAAGGTCTGGGCGGTCCGGGAGATGCCAAGGCACCTCTACGGACAGGCGGAGCAGGTCTGGGTACCAAGCTCGCCTGGGCCAGTCCGGAGCAATGATTATGACCCGACGGCCCTCTATTCTGATCTTGCGCAGAACCCTGGGCAAGAGAGCCAGAGGGGGAAACACGTAGGCCAGACGGAACTGGGACCAATCCTGAACCAGCGCGTCCGCTGCGAAGGCCTGAGGATCGTGGGAGCGAGCCACGTAAACCGGAACCTTGTTGTTGTGCCGGGATGCCATTAGATCCACTTCCGGAGTACCCCACTTGCGGCAGATTGACCTGAACACTGCCGGGTGCAGGGCCCACTCGCCGCTGTCCACGGTTTGACGGCTGAGATAATCGGCCTCCCAGTTTTCTACGCCTGGGATGTGGACTGCTGATATGGTGGACTCGGAGTCCTCCGTCCACTGGAGGATTCGTTGAACCTCCAACATCGCCAGGCGGCTGCGAGTTCCGCCCTGGTGATTGATGTAGGCAACCGCCGTCGCGTTGTCCGACTGGACTCGAATGTGCCTGCCCGCCAACAGGTGGTGTAAGGCTAGGAGAGCTAGAAACACAGCTCTGATTTCCAGCACATTGATCGGGAGGGCTGATTCGGACGGAGTCCAAGTGCCCTGTGCTCGGTGATGGAGAAACACTGCTCCCCAACCGGAGAGGCTGGCATCCGTGGTGAGAATCACCCAGGACGGAGTCAGGAAGGAGCGTCCCTGTGACAGAGAGAGGGGCCGAAGCCACCACTGAAGAGAGCTCCTGGACTGTGGCGACAGAGCCACTAGCTTGTGCAGGGAAGAGGTCCGCTTGTCCCAACAGCGGAGAATGTCCAACTGCAGGGGACGCAGATGGAACTGTGCAAAGGGAACCGCTTCTATTGACGCCACCATCTGACCCAGCACCTGCATGAGGTGTCTGATGGAATGACGGCGGTGCCTCAGCAGAGAGCGCACCGCTAGCTGAAGGGACTGCTGTTTGACTAAGGGCAACTTCACAAGTGCCGGCAGAGTCTCGAATTGCATCCATAGGTACTGAAGTCCCTGGGTCGGGGTCAGAGTGGACTTGGGCAGGTTGACAAGCCACCCGAACTGAACAAGCGTGGCGAGAGTGAGCAAGACACTCTGCTGGCAGTCTGCCCTGGATGAGGCCTTGACTAGAAGGTCGTCCAGGTAGGGGATTACTGCCAACCCCTGAAGATGCAGGACCGCAACCACTGCTGCCATAACCTTGGTGAAAACACGAGGGGCCGTGGCCAACCCGAAGGGGAGAGCCACGAATTGGAAAAGTTTCTCTCCGATTGCAAAGCGGAGCCAACGCTGGTGTGAAACCGCGATAGGCACGTGCAGATAGGCATCTCTGATGTCGATGGATGCCAGAAAATCTCCTTGGGTCATTGATGCAATGACCGATCTCAGAGATTCCATGCGAAAACGCCGCACCTGAACATGCTTGTTGAGAAGCTTGAGATCCAGGATGGGCCGGAAGGAACCGTCCTTCTTGGGAACTAGAAAGAGGTTTGAGTAGAAACCTCTGAACCGTTCCCGAGCGGGAACCGGAACAATAACCCCGTTGGCCTGCAGGGATGCCACGGCCTGAGAGAAGGCGGCGGCTTTGGAGCAGGGGGGGGGGGGGGTAGACAGAAAAAATCTGTTTGGCGGGCTGGAAGAAAATTCTATCCTGTAGCCGTGGGAGAGGATATCCCGCACCCACTGATCGGAGACGTGTTGAAACCACACGTCGCCAAAGTGGGAGAGCCTGCCACCGACCAAGGACGTTGCTGGCGCAGCCAGATAGTCAAGAGGGGGCTGCCTTAGTGGCAGCGGCTCCTCCGGACTTCTGAGGACGCGGCTTCGCGCGCCAGATGGGTTTACGATCCTTGGCTGCGGTAGTGGACGAGGCTGAGGGCTTAGAGGATGACCAGTTAGAGGAACGAAAGGAACGAAACCTCGATTGGTTCCTGCCCTGGACAGGTCTCTTGGCTTTAGCTTGTGGCAAGGAAGTACTCTTCCCGCCAGTAGCTTCCTTAATTATTTCATCCAGTTGTTCACCAAACAGCCGGGACCCAGCAAAAGGGAGACCCGCAAGGTACTTCTTAGAAGAAGCGTCTGCTTTCCACTCTCGAAGCCACAAGATCCTGCGGATCGCGAGAGAGTTAGCGGAGGCCACCGCCGTGCGGTGAGAAGTCTCCAGAATGGCAGACATGGCGTAGGATGAAAAAGCCGAAGCCTGAGAAGTTAAGGCCTCCATCTCAGGCATAGAGTCCCTGGTGAGGGAATGTATCTCCGCCAAAGAGGCAGAAACTGCCTTAAGAGCCCACACTGCCGCAAAAGACGGGGAGAAGGAGGCTCCTGCCGCCTCATATACAGACTTGGCCAGAAGGTCAATCTGGCGGTCAGTGGGATCCTTAAGAGAGGTGCCATCGGCCACCGCTACGACTGTGCGGGCTGAGATTCTAGACACCGGAGGGTCCACCTTTGGGGACTGAGCCCACTCCTTCACCACATCTGGTGGAAAGGGAAAACGGTCATCAGAACTACGCTTTGGAAAGCGTTTGTCAGGACAGGCCCTGGGTTTGGTGACAGTGGCCTGAAAACTGGAGTGGTTAAAAAACGTACTCCGAGCTTTCTTAGGTGAGGCAAACTGATGTATCTCTACCAGAGAGGCTTGTTCCTCTGACACTGGTGGAGTGAGGTTCAGAACGGAGTTAATGGACGCAATCAAGTCACTAACATCCGCATCATCCTCAGACAAGGCAATGGAGTACCTAGAGCTAGCGTCTGAACCCACAGTAAAGGTATCCTCCTCGCCCTGTACCTCGGCCCGTGAATCAGAGCCGTGGGACGAGGAAGGAGAAGGGTCCCTACGTCTCCGTTTAGGAGGACGGGGCCCTAGAGCATGCTCTGAGGGCTCCGCAGAGCTCGGAGCAGCAGAGGCGCCCTGAGGAGGGGGCTGATGCATGGTCAGCAGTGTCCGGGACAGTTGTCCCATAGAGTCGGCAAAAAACTGGGAAATAGCTCTGGAAAAAAATGCTACCCAAGCCGGGGGATCAGTCACCGAGGCTGGAGCGGCCGGAGGAACCCCTGAGGAGGCTCCAGGCTGAGGGACCACCATATTAGAGCAGGCATCACATGTGGGTATGTGCTTGGCTCTGGCAGAATGAGCTTACATGCAATGCATATAGCGTACAGCTTAGCAGACTTGCTCCTAGTGACAGACATGCTGCTGAGGTGGAGGCTCTGCAGCAAGAATACACTCCTGTAGAATGCCCTGAGAGTGTATAATAAAAAGCCCACAACCAGAGGTTGTGGCTTACCAGACCGCTCTCTGTGTGCCCTCCGGATTCCACAGCTCAGACCCCCAGGGAAGCGTCAGCCTTCCTAACAAGCAGCAGCTGCAGCATCCAGCGCCGATCAGTGTAAGAACGCTGAGAAAATGGCGCTGGAAGGAGGAGGGGGGCGGGGAGTAGCCCAAGAGCGGGAAACCGGAGGGCGAAGGAGAGATACAGGGGAGTGAACATCTCCTCAGAGAGGAGTGTCCTCCCCTCTGCTGGCCGGCCGGTGGGCGGCGCCACGCCATGCCTCTGCATGAATGACATGCAGGGAAGCCGAAACCGAACTAGGCCCAAACTGAAGCCGGGGCCTACATTTTAACATGCGGCCGACGAGCAGGCAACCCCCGGCGCGGTTCTCCGGAAAAACACCGAGAACCGGCCGGAATTACAGTAAAAGACAAAAAACATACTCTCCCCTCAATAAAAGTACCCGGGACCCCTGAAAAACGTCTCAATACTTAGCTTTTGAGACGCAGGGCCATGTCCCTGAGGGAAGGTCAAACGCTCCGTCCAGCAGGAACCTGACAGGGCTGCGGATGGAGACCGGTCTCCTGCACAGCAGAGAGGACCGAGACGGCTCCCACTTCAAACCAGAGCCTGAAAAGGATGTTGAAGGAGCACGGCATGTGAAGGCTCCAGCCTTGTAAAGTCAACCTTAACAGCACCGCCGACACAGCGGGGTGTGAAGGGACATGCCGGGAGTCCAGATTGGACCCGCTTTTCTTCCATATCTTTAAAAAACAAAATCTTAAAAATCAGAGAATGCATGTGTGTGTGCCTCCTGAAACACAAAGCATTGAACTGGTTAGATTGTCATCCAGGGGGTGTATATAGCCTGGAGGGAGGAGCTACACGTTTTGAGTGTAGTACTTTGTGTGTCCTCCGGAGGCAGTAGCTATACACCCATGGTCTGGGTCTCCCATAAGGAACGATGAAGAAATATAATTAATTATAATATATATATATATATATATATATATATATATATATATATATATATATATATATATATATATATATATATATATATATATATATATATATATATATATAAAACGGCACCCTAGGGGAACCACCACCGGGTGACCGGTGTAGCTTACCAACCGCTAGTGTCCTCCAAATTCCCTGCCGTGGGTCCCCCGGAGCTGTAGAGCTGTGCAGCTGCAGCATACACCGGCAGAATGCCAAACATGGCCGCCGGAGCTCTCAAGGGGATAGTGGAGCCTGGGCGGCGCCGGCAAAAGGCGGGAATCTGGAGGCCCCATAGTGGTCAATGAGAGGGGAGGGGAGACATGCAAAGATGCTCCAGCCCTCTGTCGGTAATCCCGCCCTTACCCCTGACAAGCAGGCCCGGGGGCGGGATTTTTCGCGACTAGGCCGCGATGAAGCCGGGGACTAAATTTAAGGCCGTGCCCGACAAGCAGGCACGGCCGGCGCGGAAGTCCGATGAAAAAACAACGGACGGCGCTACTGGGGAGAAAGGCGACCTCTCTCCGCGTACCGTCCTTCCATGGGGACACAGAGTACCTTGAAGGTGCAGGGCCCGGTCCCTGGGGATGAAAACGCTCCGGTCCAGCAGGTTCCACCAGGGGCTGCGGATGGAGCACGGTCTCAGCAGGTGAATGACCGGTGAGGCTCCCACTTCTCCCAGAGCCGCATAAGGGATGGTGAAGGAGACGGCATGTGGCTCCAGCCTTTGTACCCGCAATGGGTACCTCAACCTTAACAACACCGCCGACATAGTGGGGTGAGAAGGGAGCATGCCAGGGACCCCATAGGGGACCTCTTTTCTTCCATCCGTCATACTATGTATGAGAAATCTTTTTTTTTTTTCTATGAGTGGATGTGTGCCTCCTTCCACACAAAGCATAAAACTGAGGAGCCCTTGATCCACGTGAGGGTGTATAGGCAGAGGGGAGGGGTTACACTTTTTTAAAAGTGTAATACTTTGTGTGGCCTCCGGAGGCAGAAGCTATACACCCAATTGTCTGGGTCTCCCAATGGAGCGACAAAGAAAGATGCATATTTTATGCTATGCTTTCCTGACACACTGGTTTTAAGTGGAAATACCCCTATGCAACTAAATATGAAGTAGAAGTGTGCGGTTAGTGCTACAGCTTAATATAGTTTGTACATATTTTGGACTAGCCACATAAAGCTTCAGAAGGATCACATCCTCAATGTACTGTATCTACAGATAAAGGTCAGGACACTGTAAAGGGGTTGTCGGGTCTATAGCGACAAGTCTGCAGTCACTATATGTGTCACTATGTGACTGCAGACTTGTGAATTCTCACATCATCTGCTCAGTATCAGCGCTGAGAAAAGCAGTCACATGACCCAAGTGTGCGATATGTATAATCCCGGCCAGAATCCGACAAGACCAGTGTATTACCCGAGGCTGGAAACAGTCTAGTTGGAATCTGGCCGGGAGTATGCAAATGGAAAACATGCAGTCATGTGACCACCGCTGACACCGGAGAATCCTCACAGTATGAAATCCACAAGATGGGAGGATTCACGAATCTGCAGCCTCAGAGTGATTGCAGACATATCATTTTAGACCAGACAACCCCTGCAAAGATGGAAACATAGAATTAAGGCCACGAGGCATAAAATATTCATTTTAATCTGTAAGCATTGTATAAATACTAGGCTTTCATATAGTAAACTGAAAAAGATCCATGTTAACCCTTTGTTCCAAAGTGCTAGGCATTTCAATAACAACCACCTTCCTGGTCCAAACATATGGATGGAATAGCCAAACAAGCATTAACAGATAAATAATTGTGTATGTCCAGCTTATGGATAGATATCCACCAGAAAGACATAGAAGACTATTAATCACGCATAAGTATTCTAACTTACAAGTAATGGATTATTGCTGATAAAAAAAGTAGAAAAAAAACCCTACATTTTATATATAATTTAGATCAGAGCACATTGTTAGGTACATATTTTAAGTGAAAGCGTAACTTTCATATTACCCATCATCCTTCTTCCAAGATCCTGAAACTGCTTCCTTTTCTTCCTTTCCTCCTCCATTAACTTCTGTCGTTCTTCCACCTCCATTTGCCTCCGTTTCAGAGCTTCAGCCTCCCGTTCGGATTTGGAAAGAAATTTTGGCTAAAACAAAGTGAAATTGTACATAGATTAGTTACTAAAGACTAAAATTAATGCATGCCAATATCAATGTTAAAGTGTAACCGTTGTTTTTATTTTTATTACCTAAATCAATAGTACACATGAAAATAAGCAACTGTGTAATATATGTTACCAGATGAATTTGCTTCTTTCTCTGCCAGAACTGGTCATTATCAAAATTCTCAATTCTGAGGTAAAATCTGTATTCAGTGAAGGCTTTCCCATTACTGAGAGGAGATGGCAGTTGGTGCTGATGAGATTCTATGTAGATAGAAGGGTGAGGGGCGGAGCTCAGCCTCTAGCTCCTCCCTTTGTCTCTAGCTTCTACTTCTCCCGTCATCATAGAATCTCATCAGCACCATCTCCTCTCAGTAATGGGAAAGTCAGCAGAGAAAGAAGCAGATTTGTCTGACAAGATATATTACAAAGTTGCTTATTTTTATGTGCACTAATGTTTTATGAAATAAAAATTTAAACTAGTTATATTTTTACATTTTTTTTTAAAAGACGTACACTCCAGACAAAACTGATATTTTGGGGCTGACTGACTAAAACATCTTTAAAAAAAAAAAAAAAATGGAAGCATCTTTTTTTTTTTTAAATTGTTACTAGAGATGGGCGAGCACTAAAATGCTCGGGTATGCCATACTTTAGTCGAGCACGTCAGATGCTGCTACAGTGCTCAACTTGAGTAATGAGTATAACTGACGTCACTGATTGTGCAGTTTGGCCCTCCACCCACATACAGGCAGCCATATACAGAGGATTTCCGAGAGGGAGGTTTTTTTCCCCTCTTTTGACACACTACATCCGAAAACATTGCTTTACCCCCAGTAAGAGTCATTCAGAGACCGCAAATGCCTCTCCCTGGGGTGCCTGCTCACATCATGTTTTGTGGTCATTATTCCATGGACGAAACAAGTGCAATATTCGGCCGAACTCAGAGTACCCGAGCACCCTGATGCTTGATCGAATAAGGAGCACGTTATCTCACCATGGTTACTTGAGTATTTTTTATGGCGTTTTCACTGATGTTTTTTGAACTCCGTTAAGTAATGAAGAAAACGCTAGTGGGTTTGTGGTGGAAGAACTGAAGGAACATGCTGGAGCTTCTTTTCTAGGCTTCCCACTGAATTGTACTTTAAGCATCCTCCCTAACTGAAAAAGGCTGATACTTTGTTTTTTTATCTCATAACTAAGGAACATAATATAGGCTGTGCCACTTTCTTGGTAAACCACACCCATCTGGTGGCCATTCTCACTTGTTGCACGTGATCAAATGTGTCAAAAAAAATTCATAATAAAGTGGTGCAAAGAATGTAAGATTTCTTTATGTAAATTAAGCCTGCTTTATCAATCCCCACCACTGTGTCCTGTCTAGTTCAGGGTTTGTGCACGCCACAGAGATGATCCCTTTCATGTGCTTTGAGGTAATGACTGTTCTTTTAGCACATTGTGAGAATGGCAAAGAGAACTATTTTTTTTAATGAAGCAATTTTAAACCCCAGCTATCCTCTTCTGCAAAATACACATCAGCAGACGGCAGGTTACAGACCGGACTTTACAGCGGTCTATAGGCCTGGCCTGAACGCGCCATTTCTGAGACGGTTACATACCTTAGACTCTGCCTCTTCTTCCTTTTTCTTCTTAGCCAACAATTCTTCCAAAGAAAGAGGCTGCGCCTGAGACACAGAAGTATTCCTCAATATTAGTGTAAAACGCAGATCTCCCCAAGTATATGACACACAAACTACATTTAAAAGCTTTTTTCATTTCAACAAAGTGTTTATATGTTGTGGACACATTACGTTTTGCAGAACTACAGCATTTTTTCCTTTAACCCCTTCACGACCATGGACGGAAAGATCCGTCATGGTGCCCTGGGCCTTAACGACCAAGGACGGATCTTTCAGTCATGACGTAATCGCGGCACCGGAGCCTCCGGTAACTGCGATCGGTTAACACAAACCGCAGATTCGGGGAGGAGGGGACCTGTACCTGACCTCAGGAGGGGTGGTGCCTCCTCCCCGGACCTATGGAGGCTGTGATTGGTTGAGCGGCGTTCGTCAGCCAATCACAGCCACTGTAATGTTCCAGCCATTTAAAGTGACTGAAACATTGAAATCCAGCCCTGACCAGTGCAGCTATAGCACTGGCCATTGGCTGGAGCTGGGTGACCTCACTGGATCACCCTCCCCCAGCTCCAGTAGCTCTGATTGGAGAGATCGGCCTTGTGACCGATCTCTCCAATCACAGTGGACCTGTTGCCGGTGACCGCCCCCATCAGCTTCACTTGTCAGTCCCTGTAGCACGCCAGCACAGTGAGTGTATACATGCTGTTATGTGACCGGAGCATGGGACCCGGAAGTTGCCGCGCTGCCATTGCACTGTATGAAACCGGCGAAAAGCCTCCCGATTCGCCGCCGTCGCCGCCCTCCATCTGCCACAGTGCCACCGCTCCCCCCGATCTCCTGCCCGGCCCCTCACCTCCGTGATGTGCTGCCAGCCCCCTCCACTCGTGATCGGCTGCCCGCCCCCTCTCCTCTGTTATTTGCTGTCCGGCCCCGGCCCCTCTCCTGCGTTATGTGCTGCCCGGCCCCTCTCCTGCGTTATGTGCTGCCCGCCCCCTCTCCTGCGTTATGTGCTGCCCGCCCCCTCTCCTGCGTTATGTGCTGCCCGCCCCCTCTCCTGCGTTATGTGCTGCCCGCCCCCTCTCCTGCGTTATGTGTTGCCCGCCCCCTCTCCTGCGTTATGTGCTGCCCGCCCCCTCTCCTGCGTTATGTGCTGCCCGCCCCCTCTCCTGCGTTATGTGCTGCCCGCCCCCTCTCCTGCGTTATGTGTTGCCCGCCCCCTCTCCTGCGTTATGTGCTGCCCGCCCCCTCTCCTGCGTTATGTGCTGCCCGCCCCCTCTCCTGCGTTATGTGCTGCCCGCCCCCTCTCCTGCGTTATGTGCTGCCCGCCCCCTCTCCTGCGTTATGTGCTGCCCGCCCCCTCTCCTGCGTTATGTGCTGCCCGCCCCCTCTCCTGCGTTATGTGCTGCCCGCCCCCTCTCCTGCGTTATGTGCTGCCCGCCCCCTCTCCTGCGTTATGTGCTGCCCGCCCCCTCTCCTGCGTTATGTGCTGCCCGCCCCCTCTCCTGCGTTATGTGCTGCCCGCCCCCTCTCCTGCGTTATGTGCAGCCCGCCCCCTCTCCTGCGTTATGTGCTGCCCGCCCCCTCCCCTCCGTTATGTGCTGCTCGCCCCCTCCATTATGTACTGCTCGCCCCCTCCCTCCGTGATGTGCTGCCCGCTCCCCCCACCTCTCACCCCCGTGATCGGCTACCCGCCCCCTCCCCTGTCACCCCCGTGATGTGCGCTCCCTCCCCTGTCACCCCCGTGATGTGCGCTCCCTCCCCTGTAAACCCCGTGATCTGCGCTCCCTCCCCTGTAAACCCCGTGATCTGCGCTCCCTCACCTGTAACCCCCGTGATCTGTGCTCCCTCCCCTGTAACCCCCCATGATCTGTGCTCCCTCACCTGTCACCCCCCATGATCTGTGCTCCCTCACCTGTCACCCCCCATGGGCTGTGCTCCCTCACCTGTCACCCCCCATGGGCTGTGCTCCCTCACCTGTCACCCCCGTGATCTGTGCTCTGCTCACCTGTCACCCCCGTGATCTGTGCTCTGCTCACCTGTCACCTCTCACCCCTGTGATCTGTGCTCTGCTCACCTGTCTCCTCCGTGATCTGTGCTGCGCTCCCTCTCCCACCTCTCACCCTCCCAGATCTGCTGCCTCCTTCATCTCCTGTGATCCTGCTGCCTAGATCCATCCTGCAGGGTAACTATCCCCAATCTCACCTCCCACTCCCCTTCCCTCCCATTCCCCCTCCCCCCCATCTTCTGCCGCTCCTGCATCCACTGCGCCCTCTCTCATCCGCCCCCACCCTATCCCAGCCGCCGCCGTCTAACATTCACAGATACTCCCTTTATATGCCGCTGTCCCCCCATCTGCCGCTGTTCTGATCCATCCTGTAAGTATTGTTCGTGGCTCTTTTCTAACTATCCCCAATCGCATCTCCCACTCCCTCTCCCCCCCCTCCTCCCCCACCCGCTTGCCGCCAAGTGCTGATCAGCTACGTGATTGGCTGATCAGGTATGTAATTGTTGCTCGAGTTTTTGCTTTTTTTTGTGCACTCCAAATAAAAAAAAAAAAACCACAAAACAAAACTTGAACAATTAGGTACCTGATCAGCAATCGTCCTGCAGTCGTACTAGACTTTGGACAGGACTTCTTTTTTCCATCCCACCTAGTCCCCCCCCCCCTTTTTGGCAGAACATTCGTGCGTGCGCCCTGTTTTTTTTTTCTATGACATGGGGGGTCTAGTTTCCAAAATGGGGTCACATGTGGGGGAGCTCCACTGTTTCGGCACCTCAGGGGGTCTCCAAACACAACATGGAATACGCTAATTATCCCAGACAATTTTGCGTTTGAAACGTTAAATGACGCTCCTTGCATTCTATGCCCTGCTGTGCGCCCAAACATTTGATTTCCACCACATATGAGGCGTCTGTGTACTCAGGAGAAATTGCACAATACATTTTATGGTGCAATTTTTCCTGATACCCTTGTGAAAAAAAGCTACCTTGTTGAAGTAACAATTTTGTGGTACATTTTTTTTTTATTTTCACGGCTCAACTCTATTAACTTTTGTGAAGCCCCCAGAGGTTCAAAGTGCTCAATAAACATCTAGATAAATTCCATGAGGGGTCTAGTTTCCAAAATGCGGTCACATGTGGGGGAGCTCCACTGTTTCGGCACCTCAGGGGCTCTCCAAACGCAACATGGTGTGGCTAACGATTCCAGCTAATTTTCTGTTCAAAAAGTCAAATGACACTCCTTCCCTTCAGAGTCCTGCCATGCGCCCAAACAGTGGTTTTTCGCCACATATGAGGTATCTGCATGCTCAGAAGAAATTGCCCAACAAATTTTGGGGGTTCATTTAATCCTGCTACCCTTGTGAATATGCAATATTTGAGGCTAAATTAACATTTTTGTTGCAAAAAGTAAAAATGTTCATTTTTTCCTTCCACATTGCTTTAGTTACTGTGAAGCACCTGAACGGTTAATAACCTTCTTGAATGTAGTTTTGAGTAGCCTGAGGGGTGCAGTTTTTGGAATGGAGTCACTTTTGGGTGTTTTGTGTCATGTAGACCTTTCAAAAATCGCTTCAAATGTGATGTGGTCCCTAAAAAAAGTGGCTTTGTAAATTTTGTTGTAAAAATGAGAAATTGCTCATAAACTTTGAACCCCTATAACTTCCTTAATTTTTTTTTTCCCAAAATTGTTCTGATGTAAAGTAGACATGTGGTAAATGTTATTTATTAATTATTTTGTGTCATATGTCTCGTTGGTTTTAGAGCATAAAAATTAAAAGTTTGAAAATTACAAAATTTTCGCGAAATTTCCGTTTTTTTCACAAAGAAACGCAAAAAATATCGGCCTAAATTTACCAATAACATGAAGCCCAATATGTCACGAAAAAACAATCTCAGAATCACTGGGATCCGTTGAAGCGTTCCAGAGTTATAACCTCATAAAGTGACACTGGTCAAAATTGCAAAAAATGTCCTGGTCTTTAGGGTCAAAATAGACTTGGGGCTGAAGGGGTTAATTGACACACAAAAAAAACCACTGTCTTTTTCCTCACAGCAAAATGGTGATAGAGTTAAATAACCTAAGCCTAAAGGTTAATACAAACACAGAGAATGTTTGGGAGCTTTTCCGAGGGCCTCAGCATTTACCTTGGACTTCTTTTCTTGTCCATCTTCCTCATTTTCCTTTTTGATTTCTTTCTTCACCTTTTGCTCTTTGGTACGGCTGGGTGATGGACTTCTACAAGTAATAAATGATCAGGTATTAAGAATGAGAATGGCTTCACAAGTAAGGTTTTCACATCTAGCCTGCAGCTACACAGTCATTTAGAAGTCAGCAAGACAATTAATTGTACCTTGATCTTTTTTTGTCTTTGTCACGACGGTGAGTGTCTTTCTCTCGACCGCCGCCATCTTTCTTTCTATCTTTTTGTCTTCTATCCCTTTAAAGGAAAATTTGCAGAAATACAGATCATCAAGGAAAAGTAATCTCTGAACATATAAAACAGTGCAATACGGAAAACCATTAATGTCTATGTATACATTTATACGATATCAATTAAGAAATCCATAGATTAGAACACGTAGGGATTGCGTCAGGACCTACCGTTCGTTAGATTTAGACCGAGAACGGGAGCGGCTGCGAGATCGCCTCCTCTCCCTAGAGCGATGTCTCTTTCTGTCCTTCGAAGGAGAAGATTTCCTATCACGGTCTCTCTCCGCAGACCGAGACCTGGAGCGCTTGCGGTCCTTTGAAGGAGACCCGTCACGGTCACGTTTGTCAGTGAGCTCCCCGGCCATCTGCAATAAAGAAATTAGGATGTTAATCTCCGGAATGTGCCAACATTCTGACGCAATCACTTTTAGCACAAAATATTTAAAGGGATATACCCATATCTTTAAGAAAATTGATAGGTGGGGTATGCCATCACCTTTTGATTGACTAGAGCTGAACAAGCAGGCTCACAAGGCCCTGGTCACAAAGGTAGTAGTAGTAGTGCATGGATGCCGGACCAGAGCGCAATGAACCTTTTATCACCTGTATCATCCCCTATGCCTCTTCAGACTAGTAGGTGCTGATGTCATTATTTATGGCACGATACATACATGATTTCACCCCGGTCTACTAATCAGAAGAGGAGTTCATAGTATCATAGTATCATAGTTTTTAAGGTTGAAGGGAGACTCTAAGTCCATCTAGTTCAACCCGTAGCCTAACATGTTGATCCAGAGGAAGGCAAAAAAAACCCAATCTGGCAAACAAGTTCCAATGGGGAAAAAATTTCCTTCCTGACTCCACATCCGGCAATCAGACTAGTTCCCTGGATCAATACCCTGTCATAAAATCTAATATACATAACTGGTAATATCAAATTTTTCAAGAAAGGCATCCAGGCTCTGCTTAAATGTTAGTAGTGAATCACTCATTACAACATCATGCGGCAGAGAGTTCCATAGTCTCACTGCTCGTACAGTAAAGAATCCTCGTCTGTGATTATGATTAAACCTTTTTTCCTCAAGACGTAGTGGATGCCCCCGTGTTCCAGTCGCAGGCCTAGGTGTAAAAAGATCTTTGGAAAGGTCTCTGTACTGTCCCCTCATATATTTATACATTGTGATTAGAGTTAAAGGGAACCGGTCACCACTTTTTTTTTAGCTATAAGCCGCGGCCACCACCACTGGTCTATTATATACAGCATTCTAACATGCTGTATATAAGAGCCCAGGCTGTGGGTATAACATTAAAAAAACACTTTATAATACTTACCAAACGGTCGTGCTGTGGGCCTTATGGGCAACCTCTGTTGTCCGGTGCCGCCTCTTTCGGCTATATTTGTGCTCCTTCTCTAGCCACGGTGCATGACGGGTCCGACGTCATTCACACTCGCCGGCATTCAGGTCCTGAGCAGGCGCACTTTGATCTGCCCTGCGCAGGACCGGCGAGTGTGTATGACGTAGCCGCGTCATGCACCCAGGCTTCAGAAAGAAGACGAATATGGCCGAAAGAGGAGGCGCCGGTACCGGACAACAGAGACGCCCATAAGGCCCACCACACGACCGTTAGGTAAGTATTATAAAGTGTTTGTTATATCCCCAGCCTGGGCTCTTATATACAGCATGTTAGAATGCTGTACATAAGAGCCCGGTGGTGGTGGCCGCAGCTTATACGCCAAAAAAGTGGTGACAGGTTCCCTTTAAGGATGTTGCAGTTAGTGAGAAGTTCACATAATTGCCACAAATCACTGACGTGGCAGCTGGACCAGGGTCCTCGAAAAATTTTTTTGCTCAATTGTATTTGGGACCCTGCTGTTCCTGAAGGTCCAAGGTCTCTATCACTAATACTTCATTCAGACCCCTTCGGGTGTTTTTCACTGGCGCTCACAGCCACCTGCAGCCGGGTCGCTACCTTTCAATGGAACTGCTATATTTCCCCACATAGGAAGTGTCGCACAAGCTGTGGAGGAAAGACAATGCAGGGGCCAGCTCCGACCATTTTGGTGAAGCTAACCAAAACTGACATGAGAACACCAAAGGTCACTAAATTCTTGTGCATCTTCATGTTGCACAAAATGTTGCCACATCTGATGGCATTCTACACCAAAAACCACCTTTACAGTCTGAAACAAGCCAAAAAACTGACATGGTCAGTTTGGATCCCATTCATGGATGAAACACATCCGCTCAAGAAAATGAGTCGCATGTGGAAAAGAAAAAAAACCCTGACCTTCTGAACGAGGCTGAAGCGACGTGCGTTCACCATCAAACGGGAACATTCATTATCTGATCACTAACAATGATCATTACATCTGTGACAAGCAAAAAGAAGGGAATTTTGTTTACTTACCGTAAATTCCTTTTCTTCTAGCTCCTATTGGGAGACCCAGACAATTGGGGTGTATAGCTTCTGCCTCCGGAGGCCACACAAAGTATTACACTTAAAAAAGTGTAACCCCTCCCCTCTGCCTATACACCCTCCCGTGGATCACGGGCTCCTCAGTTTTGGTGCAAAAGCAGGAAGGAGAAGACTTATGAATTGGTCTAGGGTAAATTCAATCTGAAGGATGTTCGGAGAACTGAACCATGAACCAAAAGAATAATGGGGCTTTGCATGATAGCGCTGCAAGCTCAGACACTCTCCGGAGTGATGTAATTGCCACTAGAAAGGCCACCTTTTGCGAAAGACGTGATAAAGAGACATCCCGCAGCGGCTCGAAAGGTGGTTTCTGAAGAGCCGTTAGCACCCTGTTAAGATCCCAGAGTTCCAGCGGACGCTTGTAAGGTGGGATTATGTGGCAAACTCTCTGCAGGAACGTGCGGACCTGCGGAAGCCTGGCTAGACGCTTTTGAAAAAATACGGAGAGCGCCGATACTTGGCCCTTGAGAGAGCCGAGTGACAAACCCTTGTCCATTCCGGATTGGAGGAATGAAAGAAAAGTGGGTAAGGCAAACGGCCATGGAGAGAAACCGTTATCAGAGCACCAGGATAAGAAGATTTGCCAAGACCTGTAATAGATCTTGGCGGACGTTGGTTTCCTGGCCTGTCTCATGGTGGCAATGACATCCTGAGATAACCCTGAAGACGCTAGGAGCCAGGACTCAATAGCCACACAGTCAGGTTGAGGGCCACAGAATTCAGATGGAAAAATGGCCCTTGTGACAGCAAGTCTGGGCGGTCTGGAAGCGCCCACGGCTGACCCACCGTGAGATGCCACAGATCCGGGTACCACGACCGCCTCGGCCAGTCTGGAGCGACGAGAATGGCGCGACGGCAGTCGGACCTGATCTTGCGTAACACTCTGGGCAGCATCGCCAGAGGAGGAAACACATAAGGCAGTCGGAACTGCGACCAGTCCTGAACTAACGCGTCCGCCGCCAGAGCTGAGACCGTGCCATGAATGCCGGGACTTTGTTGTTGTGCCGTGACGCCATGAGATCGACGTCCGGCGTTCCCCAGCGGCGACAGATCTCTCGAAACACTTCTGGGTGCAGAGACCATTCCCCCGCATCCATGCCCTGACGACTGAGAAAATCTGCTTCCCAGTTTTCTACGCCCGGGATGTGAACTGCGGAGATGGTGGAGGCTGTGGCTTCCACCCACTGCAGAATCCGCCGGACTTCCTGGAAGGCTTGACGACTGCGAGTGCCGCCTTGGTGGTTGATGTATGCGATGGCAGTGGCGTTGTCCGACTGGATACGGATCTGCCTGCCCTCCGGCCACCGCTGAAAAGCCAATAGGGCTAGATACACTGCCCTTATTTCCAGAACATTGATCTGAAGGGAGGACTATCGGAGTCCAGGTTCCCTGGGCACTGTGGTGGAGAAAAACCGCTCCCCACCCTGACAGGCTCGCGTCCGTGGTGACCACAGCCCAGGTTGGGGGTAGGAAGGATTTTCCCCGCGATAGAGAATTGGGAAGGAGCCACCACTGAAGTGACGTCTTGGTTGCAAGGGAAAGAGAGACGTTCCTGTCGGGGGAAGCCGACCTCCTGTCCCATTTGCGGAGAATATCCCATTGGAGCTGCCGTAGATGGAATTGCGCGAACGGCACTGCCTCCATCGCTGCCACCATCTTCCCCAGGAAGTGCATGAGGCGCCTTAAGGGGTGCGACTGACTCCGAAGAAGTGATTGCACCCCTGCCTGCAGAGAAAGCTGTTTGTCCCGCGGTAGCTTGACTACCGCTGACTGTGTATGAAACTCCATCCCGAGGTAAGTCAGTGATTGGGTCGGTGTCAACTTGGATTTTGGTAAGTTGATGATCCACCCGAACTGCTGGAGAGTCGTCAGAGCGACTGTAAGGCTGTGTTGACACGCTACCCGAGAAGGGGCCCTGACTAGGAGATCGTCTAGGTAGGGAATCACCGAGTGGCCCTGAGAGTGTAGGACCGCCACGACGGATGCCATGACTTTGGTGAAAACCCGTGGGGCTGTCGCCAGGCCGAAAGGCAATGCCACGAACTGAAGGTGTTCGTCCCTGATGGCGAAACGCAAGAAGCGTTGATGTTCGGGTGCGATCGGCACGTGGAGATAAGCATCTTTGATGTCGATCGATGCTAGGAAGTCGACTTGTGACATCGAGGCGATGACCGAGCGGAGAGATTCCATCCGAAACCGTCTGGTTCTCACGTGTCTGTTGAGCAGTTTGAGGTCCAGAATGGGACGGAATGATCCGTCCTTTTTTGGCACCACGAACAAGTTGGAGTAAAAGCCGCGACCACGTTCCTGAAGGGGAACGGGGGTCACAACTCCTTCTGTCTTCAGAGCGTCCACCGCCTGAAAAAGTGCGTCGGCCTGAGCGGGGGGCGGAGAGGTTCTGAAGAAACGAGCCGCAGGACGGGAGCTGAACTCTATCCTGTAACTGTGAGACAGAATGTCTCTCACCCATCGGTCTTGAACATGTGGCCACCAGGCGTCGCCAAAGCGGGAGAGCCTGCCACCGACCGAGGATGGGGTTAGGGGATGCAGAGAGTCATGAGGAGGCCGCCTTGGAGGCAGTGCCTCCTGCGGCCTTTTGGGGGCGTGACTTGGACCGCCACGCATAGGAGTTCCTCTGGCCTTTCTCCTGCCTGCTGGACGAAGAGGATTGGGGCTTGGCGGAGGGACGAAAGGACCGAAACCTCGATTGTATTTTCCGTTGTTGAGGTCTCTTAGGTCTGGATTGGGGTAAGGAGGAGTCCTTTCCCTTGGATTCCTTAATAATCTCATCCAATCGTTCTCCAAACAAGCGTTCGCCAGAAAACGGCAAACCGGTTAAGAACCTCTTGGAGGCCGAGTCTGCCTTCCATTCGCGCAGCCACATGGCCCTGCGGACTGCCACAGAGTTAGCGGATGCCACAGCTGTACGGCTAGCCGAGTCTAGGACTGCGTTCATGGCGTAGGAAGAAAAAGCTGACGCTTGAGAAGTCAAAGACGCAACTTGCGGAGCAGAATTACGTGTGACAGCATTAATCTCAGTCAGACAAGCCGAGATAGCTTGGAGTGCCCACACGGCTGCAAAGGCCGGGGCAAAAGACGCGCCCGTGGCCTCATAGATGGACTTCACCAGGAGCTCTATCTGCCTGTCAGTGGCATCCTTTAGCGATGAGCCATCTGCCACCAATACCACAGATCTTGCCGCCAATCTAGAGACTGGAGGATCCACCTTGGGACATTGAGCCCACCCCTTAACTACTTCAGCGGGGAAGGGGTAACACGTGTCAGTGAGGCGCTTAGTAAAGCGCTTGTCCGGAACCGCTCTGGGCTTCTGGACAGCGTCTCTGAAGTTAGAGTGATCGAAGAACGCACTACGTGTACGTTTGGGGAACCGAAACTGGTGTTTCTCCTGCTGAGACGCCGACTCCTCTACAGTAGGAGGCGGGGGAGAGAGATCCAACACCTGGTTGATGGATGAGATAAGATCATTCACTAATGCGTCCCCCTCAGGTGTATCAAGGTTAAGGGCGACGTCAGGGTCAGAACCCTGAGCTGCGACGTCCGCCTCGTCCTCCAAAGAGTCCTCAAGCTGGGAACCCGAGCAGCGTGAAGAAGTCGGGGAAGATTCCCAGCGAGCATGCTTAGCCTGTCTAGGACTGTGGTCCTGGCAGGAGTCCTCCGCGTGGGACCTAGGTCCCAACCTGGGAGCTCGCTGCGGCTCGGACTGAGAGGGGCCTGGAGGTGACGATCCAACAGGAGCCGGGGCCTGTGTAAGGGCCGGTCTGGACTGCAAAGCTTCTAGCAGCTTGGCAGACCATTTGTCCATAGACTGAGCCATGGATTGTGAAAGTGACTCAAAGTTTCTCAGCAAAAGAGAACTCTGTCCCTGCCGCCTGGACAGGGGGAGCAGGGGGGGTCTACATGAGCCGAGGGGTCCACTAGTGACTGAGGCTCCGGCTGAGCAAGTGAAACAGGGGTCGAGCATTGCTCACAGTGAGGGTAGGTGGAACCCGCAGGTAACATAGCCCCACAAGAGGTACAGGCCGCAAAAAACCCCTGTGCCTTAACAGCTTTGCTCCTTGTGGACGACATGCTGTTGTCTCCTAGGAGAATGATCACTGAGGGTATATGGGTAAAAACAGGGTATACCGCCCGACCGAACAGAAATATATATATAAATACGTATCTATTCCGGCACCCTAGGGGGGACCAGCACCGGGTGACCGGTGTGGCTTACCGACCGCTAACAAGCGGAGTGTGTGCCTCCAGATTCCCAGCCTTAGGTCCCCCGGAGCTGCAGAGCTGTTCCTGAGAATCCTCCACCGGCAGAATGCCCAAAAAATGGCTGCCGGAGATCTCAGGGGAGGAGTGGAGCCGTGGACCAGGAAAGTGCGGGAATCTGGGGTCCCCACAGTGATCAGTGAGGGGGGAGGAAACATGCAGGATGCTCCAGCCCTCACATCCGACGTCAGGTCGGCAGTCCCGCCCTTACCCCTGACAGGCAGGCCCGGGGGCGGGATTTTTGCGACTAGGCCGCGATGAAGCCGGGGACTAAATTTGAGACCGTGCCCGACAAGCAGGCACGGTCGGCGCGGAAGTCCGCCGGTCTTCTCAATTCAGCAGCTGCCGCAGCGTCCGGGAAGAAGGTGCGCTCCTGCACAGTCCCCAATGGGGACACAGAGTACCTTAGAGTTGCAGGGCCCAGTCCCTGAGGTTGAATAGACTCCGGTCCGGCAGATTCCCACAGGGGCTGCGGAGGGAGCACGGTCCCAGCAAATGGATGACCGTTCAGGATCCCACTTCTCCCAGAGCCGCTAAGGGATGGTGAAGGAGATGGCATGAGGCTCCGGCCTTTGTACCCGCAATGGGTACCTCAACCTTAACAACACCGCCGACGTAGTGGGGTGAGAAGGGAACATGCCGGGGGCCCCTCTTTTCTTCCAACCGACATAACTAGTCTGAGAATGCATGAGTGGATGTGTGCCTCCTTCCACACAAAGCATAAAACTGAGGAGCCCGTGATCCACGGGAGGGTGTATAGGCAGAGGGGAGGGGTTACACTTTTTTAAGTGTAATACTTTGTGTGGCCTCCGGAGGCAGAAGCTATACACCCAATTGTCTGGGTCTCCCAATGGAGCGACAAAGAAATACACAAAGCTACGGATAAAAGCGCAGATAGGGTCTTACCAGGCAAAGGGAAGAAGTCAAGGAGAATACACTCACCTCTAAGGGTTGAGCCAGTCACAACCCCCAAGTACGCTTCAGACATGGCAGCCCCGGGTATGTAGAATTCAGTGCTAGAGAGGAGAGACCGGCTGTATGCCGCATTAGAAAAATCAACCTTGATTTTTCTTGATTGTCCTGATAAAGGAGACTGAGTTATCTGAAACGCGTCGACCTGAATAAAAGAACTTTAAAATAATCCCCATCTGGCTTTCCGGTGACAGCGCGGCATACACACGGTTTCTCCTCTCTAGGACTTAAAGCAAGAAATACAGCAATACGTTTTATAACTTCACTATATCGGAGCGGCCGACGTCTGTTCATGAACTCATCACCTCCATTACACAGGAGAAATAAAAAGATCCAGGCCATCAATGTCCGCCTGTCTCCACCAATTATACAATCACTAGATTATCTATAACCAACAATGTTGTGTGGACTAAGGAAATCATCCAGCCCTGATATAAAAGCTGTTATAGTATCTGCCATTACTACCTCTTGTGGTAGTGTATTCCACAGTCTGACCGCTCTAACTGTAAAGAACCCTTTCCTATTTAGCTGTTGGAATCGCTTTTCTTCCACTCGCAGTGAGTGTCCCCTGGTCCTTAGTACTGTCTTTGGAAGAAATAAGTCATGTGCCAGTCCTTTATATTCACCACACATGTATTTATACATATGAGATCTCCTCTGAGACGTCTTTTTTCTAAGGCCCCACTCACACTTGCGCTATTTTGACGCAAACGTAATCCGTCAGTAATGTAGTACAGTTCATTTATTTACAGTGGAAGAGCGTTAATATGCCGTGTGTGTGTCATGCAGTACCCGCTTGTGTCCACATGGTGCTGCGCTTCCACTGTAAATAAATGAACTGTACTACATTACTGACGGATTCCGTTTGCGTCAAAATAGCGCAAGTGTGAGTGGGGCCTAATCTAAACAAATCTAACTTTTCCTCCCTCTTCATCGCTGCTGCTCTGGTGTTCTTATTGGGGAGTGTTAACTCACCTGCAATAATGATGCTCCTATCACATAAATGTCACCACTGCAGCCACTGTCCTCAATGGTCTTGTGAAAAACATGCAACTGTCACCAGTGAGGTCAGTGATTGGCTGCAGCGGTCACATGTAGCTAGTTAAAACGTCATCACTGCAGGGAAGACAACAAAGCCCAGCAGGACCACCGGAGCCCCAGCAGCGCTGGAGTGAGGGGGGGGGGGGGGGGGATTTACCAGGTGAGCCATTTTATCACATCCCCTACATTTTGGCCCCCTGCTACTATAGGGAGGAGTGGTCTGATGGAGGGGTGGTCTGATGGAGGGGTGGTCTCATGGAGGAGTGGTCTGATGGAGGGGTGGTCTGATGGAGGGGTGGTCTGATGGAGGGGTGGTCTGGACTGGATAAGATCAGCGGTAACACGTGACTGTCTGGCAGCCCTTATCTCCCTCCTCACACTGGACAGCCAGGATCAGCCAGAGGGTGATGGCTTCTGCTCCCAGCCCCTGTCTATGGCCAGGTGCAGTCTGCTCTACCTCTGAGACCTTCCATCCTGTACACACTACTTGTAAACCTATATTCAGGCTCAGGGCAGTATCACCATGCGGTACCGCAGCCTCCGTCCACACACCGCAGTATCAGCCTCTCACCTGTCTGTTCCTTCCGGCCCGTTACTCACTTCCTACGTTGTTATTTCGCTCTCACTGAGCCGCCATGATTCTCACGCAGCAGTGGTGCATGCTGGGGTAAAGGGAAGTGTGCGTAGTAGAACGCTGTTTGAAAGACTACATTTCCCGGCATGCCTTTCTGCTCTACCGTAAAGCTCTCTGAGAAGCAGCTGCTGCACGACAGTTGAAGGTGGACCTTAGTGTCATGTGTTTTGTTTTATTTCCCTCACTCTGCCAGTTAAAATGCGCATGCTCATAGTGAAATGACCTGTGTAGATTATACAGAGCCTAGTAGCAATGCTCACGTCACATTTTTATACATTTAGGGATATTTAGTAACCCTTTATGTACCCGGCTATTTCAGCCTTTATGACCAAACATGTTTATCCATAAATTTGTCGCTATTGCATATAGAAAGTGTTCCCTTTTCCTTATAGGTCGAAGCGATTATGGCGATACAAAATGTATACTGCTCAAAAAATAAAGCGAACACTTAAACAACACAATGGTATTTTAGTGATCCCTTTATTTTTTGTGCAGTATATATGGCTTTATTCTACTTTTATAACTTCAGTCTGTCTCTTTCCCTGTCTGTCTGTGTCTGTCTCTTTTTTTGTCTGTTTCTATCTCTCTGTTTCTTTCCCCAGCTGTCTCTTTCTAGGTCTGTCTCTTTCCCAGGTCTGTCTCTTTCCCCGTCTGTCTCCCCGTCTATTTCGTCTGTCTCTATCAAGGTCTGTGTTTTTCCCCATCTATCTTTGTCTCTCTGGCTGTCTCCTCTTTCCCCGCCTGTCTCTTTGCAGGTTAGTCTCTGTCGGTCTCTCTGTCGGTCTCTCTGTCGGTCTCTCTTTCGGTCTCTCTGTCGGTCTCTATCCGTCTCCCCACCAACATCTTATTACCTCACATATAAGCTTCTTATACTATGAATGTCTTTTGTTCCTATAGCAACCAATCACAGCTCCTACTAATGACCTGTAGTTCCAGGCTCCATTTACTTTAATGGGGGCATGTTTTTTGGAGAGTAATTGTAAAGCGCGGGGTTAAATTTTCCTGTCAAAACATAGTCTACGACGTTCCCTGGGTCACATGAGGTGTCTGTGCAAAATTTTATGATTGTAAATGCGATGGTGCGGATACACTTTTCGTTTAACTTTTTCCTCATTATGTAGATAGGTGCAAAATTGGTAAATTGGAATGTGCGGGGTTAAAATTTCGCTGCACAACCTAGCCTGTGACGCTCTCGGGGTCCAGATGTGCGAGTGTGCAAAATTTTGTGGCTGTAGCTGCGACTGTGCAGATGCCAATCCCGGACACACACACACAAACACACACCTTTATATATTAGAGATATATATAATTAGTGGAGCCTTGGATTAAGAGTAACTTGTATTGAGAGCATTTTGCAAGACAAGCAAAGCTTTTTACAAATTTGTAACTTGGTTTAAGAGCAATGCTTTGTAATAAGAGCAAATACTCACAGTGCACACTTCCGGTTCTGTCCTTTCACCATGCCATGACCCGCTCTGGAGGTAATTTTCTGTACATATATACTGTATACAGTATATCATTGCACGGTACAGTATATACTATATAGCATGTCTATCAATATGCATTTGTGGATACAGTATTGTACTTTTCTTTCTGATAACCAGTGCAGCACATTGCTTATACTGTAGCTCTCACACACCAACAATTCCATTGTAAGCTAAAATGCAGTTTTATTTGTTTTATATTTCTTTATAGTTCCTTTGGGAGACCCAGACCTTGGGTGTTTAGCTTCTGCCTCCGGAGGACACACAAAGTACTACACCTAAAAGTGTAGCTCCTCCCTCTGAGCCTATACACCCCCTGGTAAGCCAGTCACAGCCAGTTTATCGCTTTGTGTTCAGAAGGCATATATCCACACATGCATTCTCATTTGAATTTTTTTTTTTTTTTTGGAAAAGGATTGAAGAACTGCGGGTCCACGTCTGGACTCCCGGCATATCCCTTCTCACCCCACTGTGTCGGTGGTGTTGTAAGGTTGATTTCCAAGGCTGGAGCCTTACATGCCGTGCTCCTTCACCATCCCTCCTGGGCTCTGGGTTGAAGTGGGAGCCAGCGCGGTTTCCATGCCTGGCAGGAGACCGGTCTCCGTCCACAGCCCTTTGAGGACCCTGCTGGTTCGGAGCACTCATCCCCAGGGACCTGGCCCTGCGTCTCAGCAGCTAAGTACCTGAGATGTTCATATGTTGGGGGTCCCTGTCCTTTATTGTGTGGGGAGAGTGTGTTTGCTGTATTTATTTTGACATTTCCGGCAGGTCCTCTGGCTTTTCGCCCGAGAACCGCGCCGATGGTGCCTGCGCGTCGGCCTCGCTGCTCAAATTTAGGCCCCGGCTTCGCCGGAGGCCTAGTTTCTGTTACCTGCCCTCGCATGTCACTCATGCAGAGGAACAGGCACGGCTCCTCCCGGCAGCCGTCCTGCACAGGGGAGGGACACTCCCCACTGTTTGTGCGTGACTCCCCTCCTGCAGGTCTCTATGGCCCTCCAGTTCCCGCTTTCCTACAGGGACGCCCCCGTCCCGCCCCCTCTCTTCGCTCCGGCGGCTATTTTCTTGGACATGGTTCACTCTGCGCTGGGCCATCCTGCACTCTGCATCCCTGCTGAGATGCTGTGTATTGGGGGTCCGGGCTTCGGGATCTGGAGGCCACACAACACTGCTTCCAGCGGTCTGGTAAGCCACAGCCGGTCTCCGGTTGTGGACCTCTGAATATACTCCCTGGGGTTCATTCTCTTTGTAGAAGCTGTTTTCCCCACTCCAGCAGCATGTCTCACACGAGGAGCAAGGCTCCAAAGCTTTATACTACATGCTCTGCATGTAAGCTCCTGCTGCCTGAACCGAGCACCTATCCACATTGTGATGTCTGCTCTAACTTGGAGGTGCCACAGACTGGTGTCTCACTCCCAGTGGTCCCTCAGGCTGCTTCTGCACCTGTGGCTGAACCCCCGGCCTGGGTAGAGTCCTTCTCTAGGTCTATCTCCCAGTCATTTGCTGAGTCCATGGGACTTCTGTCCAGGACTTTGATGAATATGCATCAGCCCCCTTCACAGGGTGCCTCCAATGCTCTTGCTAAGGGTCCTTTAGGATCCCTATCCTCTGACCTCCGTCCACTGGAGCTCACAAAGGATTCGTCATCAGGGCACAGACCCCGTCCTCCTAAGAAGCGCTGCAGGGTTTCCTCTCCCTCCTCATCCCGCGGCTCTGATTCAAGAGCTGACTCGCAGGATGAGGAGGATGCCTTTACAGGGGGCTCGGAGGCTAACTCCATGTGCCCCATTGATCTTTCCGAGGGTGACTCAGAACTTAGTGACTTGATTGCTTCCATTAATTCTGTACTGGATCTCAATCCGCCAGTATCAGAGGAGCAACCCTCTCTGGCAGAAAAGCACCAGTTTACCTCGCCTAAGAGAGTAAAGAGTGTGTTCTTTACCACTCCAGTTTTCAGGCCACTGTGACCAAACCCAGGGCCTGTCCTGACAAACGTTTCCCAAAGCGTGGTTCTGATGACCGTTTTCCCTTTCCACCTGAGGTGGTCAAGGAGTGGGCTCACTCCCCAAAGGTAGACCCTCCGGTGTCTAGGCTCTCAGCCCGGACCGTTGTGTCGGTGGCTGATGGCACTTCCCTTAGGGATGCCACTGACCGTCAGATTGACCTTCTGGCCAAATCCGTGTATGAAGCGGCGGGGGCTGCGTTTTCCCCAACTTTTGCAGCAGTATGGGCCCTCAAAGCCATCTCTGCTTCTCTAGAGGAGATGCATTCCCTCACCAGGGAATCTCTGCCCGAGATGGTTGCCTTAACTTCTCAGGCTTCAGCTTTTTCTTCTTATGCCATGTCTGCCATGCTAGAGGCTTCTCACCGCACTGCGGGGCTTCGGCTAATTCCCTCGTTATCCGCAGGATCTTGTGGCTTCGAGAGTGGAAGGCAGATGCTTCTTCAAAGAAGTACCTTGCTGGGCTCCCTTTTGCTGGTTCCCGGCTGTTCGGTGAACAGCTGGATGAAATTATTAAAGAGGCTACTGGCGGGAAGAGTACTTCCATGCCACAAACCAAGACCAGGAAACCTGCCCAGGGTAGGATTCAGTCGAAGTTTCGCTCCTTTCGTTCCTCCAACTGGTCATCCTCTAAGCCCTCCGCCTCGTCCGCTAACTCAGCTAAGGACCAGAAATCCAACTGGCTCTCAAAAGCGCGTCCACAGAAGACCGCAGGAGGTCCTGCCACTAAGGCAGCCTCCTTGTGACTCTCTGCCCGCTCCAGCAACGTCCTTAGTCGGTGGCAGGCTCTCCCACTTTGGCGACGCTTGGTTTCAACAAGTCTCCGATCAGTGGGTGAGAGATATCATATCTCACGGCTACAGGATAGAATTCTCTTCCAGCCCGCCAAACAGATTTTTTCTCTCAACTCCCCCCTGCTCCAAGGCCTCCGCCTTCTCACAGGCCGTAGCAGCCTTGCAGGCCAACGGAGTAATTGTACCAGTTACTGCCCGGGAACGGTTCAGAGGTTTTTACTCAAACCTCTTCCTCGTTCCCAAAAAGGACGGTACTTTCCGACCCATCCTGGATCTCAAGCTTCTCAACAAGCATGTTCGAGTGCGGCACTTTCTCATGGAGTCTCTGTGATCAGTCATTGCCTCAATGACCCAAGGGGATTTCCTGGCGTCCATCGACATCAGAGACGCCTATCTACATGTGCCAATTGCAGTTTCACACCAGCATTGGCTACGGTTTGCAATAGGAGAAGATCATTTCCAATTCGTGGCTCTCCCCTTCGGGTTAGCCACGGCCCCTCGGGTATTCACCAAGGTCATGGCGGCAGTGATTGCGGTTCTGCACCTCCAGGGGTTGGCAGTGCTCTCTTACCTGGACGACCTTCTAGTCAAGGCTCCATCCAGCGCAGACTGTCAGCGGAGTGTCTCGCTCACTCTCGCCACTCTAGCCCAATTCGGGTGGCTTGTCAATCTTCCCAAATCCACTCTGACTCCGACCCAGAGTCTCACGTACCTAGGGATGCAGTTCGAGACTCTGCCGGCACTTGTGAAGTTGCCCTTAGACAAACAGCTGTCTCTCCAGTTGGCGGTGCGCTCTCTCCTGAGGCCCCGCCATCATACCCTCAGGCGTCTGATGCAGGTGCTGGGTCAAATGGTGGCGTCCATGGAGGCTGTTCCCTTTGCCCAGTTCCATCTGTGCCCCCTGCAGCTGGACATTCTCCGCTGTTGGGCCAAGCAGCCTTCCTCCTTACACAAGTTAGTGGCTCTGTCGCCACGGACCAAGAGCTCTCTTCAGTGGTGGCTTCGACCCCTCTCCCTGTCCCAAGGGCGATCCTTCCTGGCCCCGTCCTGGGTGATTCTCACCACGGATGCCAGTCTATCCGGCTGGGGAGCGGTATGTCTCCACCACAGAGCACAGGGCACTTGGACTCCGTCCGAGTCAGCCCTTTCAATCAATGTGTTGGAAACCAGAGCCGTGCTTCTAGCTCTCCTAGCATTTCACCATCTGCTGGCGGGCAGGCAAATTCGAGTCCAGTCAGACAACGCGACAGCGGTTGCCTACATCAACCATCAAGGCGGAACACGCAGCCGCCTGGCAATGATGGAGGTACAACGCATTCTTCAATGGGCGGAGGACTCCAGGTCCACCATATCCGCAGTCCACATCCCAGGCGTGGACAACTGGGAAGCAGATTATCTCAGCCGTCAAAGCATGGACGGTGGCAAGTGGTCCCTGCACCCGACAGTATTTCAGTCGATCTGCCGCAAATGGGGCACTCCGGACGTGGACCTAATGGCATCCCGTCACAACAACAAAGTTCCTGTTTACGTGGCTCGCTCCCACGATCCTCAGGCCTTCGCCGCGGACGCTCTGGTTCAGGACTGGTCCCAGTTTCGTCTGTCCTACGTGTTTCCCCCTCTAGCTCTCTTGCCCAGAGTCCTGCGCAAGATCAGAATGGAGGGTCGTCGAGTCATCCTCATTGCACCAGACTGGCCCAGGCGAGCTTGGTATCCGGACCTGCTCCAACTGTCCGTAGAGATGCCGTGGCATCTCCCGGACCGTCCAGACCTACTCTCGCAAGGTCCGTTTTTCCGCCCGAATTCTGCGGCCCTCAAATTGACGGTGTGGCTCTTGAGTCCTGGATTTTGACGGCTTCTGGTATTCCCCCTGAAGTCATCTCCACTATGACTCGGGCCCGTAAGTCTTCCTCCGCTAAGATCTATCACAGGACTTGGAAAATTTTTCTGTCCTGGTGTCGTTCTACCGGCCATCCTCCTTGGCCATTCTCCTTGCCGACCCTTCTGTCTTTTCTACAGTCCGGTCTGCAGCTAGGACTGTCCCTCAACTCCCTTAAGGGACAAGTTTCGGCTCTGTCAGCTCTGTTCCAGCGGCGTCTCGCTCGGCTAGCTCAGGTCCGCACCTTCATGCAGGGCGCGTCTCACATCATTCCGCCTTACCGGCGGCCCTTGGACCCCTGGGACCTTAACTTGGTTCTCACGGTCTTGCAGAAACCCCCCTTTCAGCCTCTTAGGGAGGTTTCTTTGTACCGTCTTTCACAGAAAGTGGCCTTTCTGGTTGCCATAACTTCTCTCAGGAGAGTCTCTGATTTGGCTGCGCTCTCCTCGGAGTCACCTTTTTTGGTTTTTCACCAAGACAAGGTGGTTCTCCGTCCGACTCCGGATTTTCTTCCTAAGGTGGTCTCTCCCTTCCACCTTAACCAGGACATTACCTTACCTTCCTTCTGTCCGGCCCCTGTTCATCGCTTTGAAAAAGCTCTACACACTTTAGATCTGGTGCGTGCTCTCTGGATCTATGTTTCTCGCACCGCTGCGCTTAGGCGGTGCACCTCTCTTTTTGTGCTAACCTCAGGTCGGCGCAAGGGTCTCCCTGCTTCTAAGCCGACCTTAGCCCGTTGGATTAGTTCGACCATTTCGGATGTCTACCAAAGTACGCAGGCGCCTCACCCGCCGGGGATCAAAGCACACTCGACCAGAGCTGTCGGTGCCTCTTGGGCTTTTAGGCACCAGGCTACGGCTCAACAAGTCTGTCAGGCTGCCACTTGGGCTAGTCTGCATACCTTCTCGAAGCACTACCAAGTGCATGCTCATGCTTCGGCAGATGCGAGCTTGGGCAGACGCATCCTTCAGGCGGCGGTCGCCCATTTGTGAAGTTAGGTTCTGCCTACTTCTTAGTTTTCTGTTTATTTCCCACCCAGGGACTGCTTTGGAACGTCCCAAGGTCTGGGTCTCCCAAAGGAACAATAAAGAAAAAGAGAATTTTGTTTACTTACCGTAAATTCTTTTTCTTATAGTTCCGTCTTGGGAGACCCAGCACCCTCCCTGTTGCCTGTTGGCAATTTCCTTGTTCCACGTGTTTTCACCGGCTGTTGTCGTGGACAGAGTCTCCGGTTGTTCCGGCTCTTGCTCTGTTCTACTTGTGGGTGGCTATTCTCCTTCAGCTTTTGCACTAAACTGGCTGTGACTGGCTCACCAGGGGGTGTATAGGCTCAGAGGGAGGAGCTACACTTTTAGGTGTAGTACTTTGTGTGTCCTCCGGAGGCAGAAGCTAAACACCCAAGGTCTGGGTCTCCCAAGACGGAACTATAAGAAAAAGAATTTACGGTAAGTAAACAAAATTTTCTTTTTTTGACTGTACAGAATGTTGTATTTTACTGTAATAATTTTATACGAATACAGCACATTATTTTGTATTACTGTAATAAGCTTGTATAAATACAGTAAATATTTTGGGTTGTGGAACGAATTGTCTTTCAATTATTTCCTATGGGAAAATTTGCTCTGTTACAAGAGTAACTTGGCTTAAGAGCACACTCCCGGAACCAATTATGCTCGTAAGCCAAGGTTCCGCTATATATATATATATATATATATATATATATATATATATATATATATATACATATATACACACACACACACACACATATATATATAGGTGTATATATATGTGTGTGTGTGTATATATATATATATATATATATATATATATATATATACACATATGCATACATATATACCGTATTTTTCGCTTTATAAGACGCACTTTTTTTACCCCAAAATTGTGGGGAAAATAGGGGTGCGTCTTACAAAGTGAATGTAACTTACCGGGCAGTGATGCAGCGGTGGAGTGAGTCACAGGAGGCTGGTGCTGGTGCTGCCGCTGGAGCGGAGGCGGAGCGGAGGCGGCCGCCATGGATCCCGCGGCAATCGGCTGCGGTGGCGGCCGCCATGGATCCCCCGGCAATCGGCTGCGGTGGCGGTGGCGGTGGCGGCCGCCATGCATACCCCGGCAATCGCTGCGGTGGCGGCCGCCATAGCCGAAATCTTTATCTGCGCCTGCGCTGCCTCCAACGCGACTTCCGGAAAATGGCGGAGGTGACGCAGGCGCAGATGGAGATCTCAGAGAAGCGAGATCTCCATCTGCGCATGCGCTGCCTTCCGTAGCCATTTTCCTGAAGTCCATCGTGTCGGAGGCTACGCAGGCGCAGATAGAGATCGCGATCTGCGCATGCGCGGGCTCCATTTTAGATCTCCGCAGCAGACGGAGACTATCATAAGAAAGAGGAGAGAGAGAAGAACGATTCTCCCTCTCCTCGCTAGGGCTGGATGCTGATTGGTGGAGACAACTTCTGCAGAGCTGCCTCCACCAATCAGTGATCTGAGCCTGACAAAGTGTTGTCAGTTGAACGAAGGGTCCTAATAGGTGAGCAAAAAACACTGAAGGGGAACACAACCCCCATCATCAGCCTTCAGAATATACTGTATCAATCGGTGTATTCTGAAGGATGATGGGGGCTGTATTCCTTTATTGTAAACACTCCAGGGAGGGACTAATGTAGTGGCCAAAGTGTAAATGTAACTACAACCCCCCTCATCTTTCAGAATACAGCCATGTATGGTATACAGTACATGGGTGTATTCCTAAGGATGAGGGGGGTGGTAGTCCCAGATCCCCATAAAAGTGCATCATGCAGGTCCCCCATAGCCGTGTCATCCACGGATCCCACATAACAGTGCATCATCCACAGGTCCCCCATAATAGTGCGTCATCCACAGGTCCCCCATAATAGTGCGTCATCCACATGTCCCCCATAGCAGTGCGTCATCCACATGTCCCCCATAATAGTGAGTCATCCACATGTCCCCCATAATAGTGCGTCATCCACAGGTCCCCCATAATAGTGCGTCATCCACATGTCCCCCATAGCAGTGCGTCATCCACATGTCCCCCATAATAGTGAGTCATCCACATGTCCCCCATAATAGTGAGTCATCCACAGGTCCCCCATAGCAGTGAGTCATCCACAGGTCCCCCATAGCAGTGCGTCATCCACAGGTCCCCCATAATCGTGCGTCACCCACATGTCCCCCATAATAGTGCTGCTATTGACTCCTGTTGAGTCTAAATTGTTAAAATAATGTTATTTTAATTTTATTAAAATGTTCTAGCACACTATTTGGCTCATTTTTTTTTTTTTAATTTTCCTCCTCCAAAACCTAGGTGCGTCTTATAATCAGGTGCGTCTTATAAAGCGAAAAATACGGTATATATGTGTATATGTATATATATATATATATATATATATATATATATATACACACACACATATATATACACCTATATATATGTGTGTGTGTATATATATATATATATATATGTATATGTGTGTGTATATATGTATATGTATATATATATATATATATATATATATATATATATATGTATATACAAATGTATGTATGTATGTATATATAATATATATATATATAATATATTTGCGAGACTGTGACCGGGGTTATCTATGACGGCCGGTATGTCTCGCCCCGGTTGTGCTCACTCCATGATAGAAAGTAAATCCACTCTAGGGTTAATGCTGTTTCCCTACAGGCTGAAGGAAGGGTTAAATGGAATCAGGAAGAAGGGCAGGTGTGGGGGAGTGAACAGAACTCCCTGAGTTCTCTGCTGGAGAGGCACATGTATATTGTTGTGGACTTTTGTTTGGACATTAAAACCGTGTGCTGTGAACCTTAATGCCTGGATCCCGTGTCTTCTGCTGCGCAGCCGACCGTGCTACCTCACATATGGTGGAGAATGCGGGCATGACAGCCGGTGAGGTGTAGCATCCATCCCTGGTGACCCAGTAGCACATGTCCTTGATTCGAGCGGCTATACTACAGCCCAAACCCGGCGACGCCATGGAGGACATACTAAGGCAGCAGCAACAGACTAATGCACAGCTACAAGAGGCTAATGCACAGCAGCAACAGACCAATGCACACCTGCTCCGGGCGTTGGAACGTCCGCAGCAATCCTTGCAAATGCAGGAAAAAAGGCACCAAGAACAGATGCCTCCTGGCCAAGTCTATCCGTGCCGGACCGGCAGCAACAACCCCGGGACCGGGTGACGACGGCAGCGTCTGGAAAGCGGTGAGACAAGCGTTGCAAAAGATGACCCCGGGGGATGATGTGGAAGCGTTCCTGGCGGTGTTTGAGCGGGTGGCCGAGCGGGAAAAGCTGCCGACCCCCCAGTGGGCTGAGGTATTGTCGCCCTATCTGACGGGGGAACCCCAAAAAGCGTACCTGGACCTCTGTACCGAGGACGCCATTGACTATGTGACCCTGAAAGCCGAAATACTGGCTCGGTTGGGGGTGAATACCTATGTACGGGCTCAGCGGGTAAATCAGTGGTTCTATGAGGAAGCCAAACCCGTACGCTCCCAGGCCTATGACTTGTTGCATCTTGTAAAAAAGTGGTTGCAGCCTGACACTCTGAGCCCGGCGCAAATGGTGGAAAGGGTAGTAGTGGATCGTTTTGTGCGCACTTTACCCGTCACCGTTCAACGGTGGGTAGGACAGGGTGACCCGAGTACCCTGGGCCAATTAGTGTCCCTGGTAGAGCGGCATGTGGCTACGCAGGACTTGATACAGGACACTGAGACTTTGCGTACCGCCCGTCGGTCCGGCCCCTCCAAGCCTAGGTCCAAGGACCCACCGCTGACAACGTTGCAGGAGTCCCCTACCGTCCCGTCTGAGGCCGCGGCCGCCATTCCTGAGGTCCGGAAGGTTCTGTACCCTAAACGACAACCCGTCAAGGGGGTTTCCGTCCCCATTAGATGTTGGCGGTGCCAGCGGGTGGGACATATGGAAGCCCAGTGTCCACTCACCACGGAGCCCATGGATTGTGGGGTTACCCGGCGGGGTTCAATGTATGCTCAGGTGGTGTGTACCGCTGACCTGGTCTCCCCAGAGACGGAGCCCCACTTGTGCCAAATACAGGTGAATGGATGTCCGGTTACAGGATTGTTGGATTCCGGAAGCTTAGTGACCCTTGTGCGATCCACCTTGAGGGCTAAAGTAAAGGCCACAGGACGTACCGTGGGGGTGGTTTGCATACATGGGGACCGCCGAGACTATCCCACGGGGATTGTCACCATCACAGCACCTTGCGGTCAGGTGCAACATGAGGTGGGACTTCTTAACACTCTTCCTTATGACGTGATCCTAGGAAGGGATCTGCCCTATTTTTGGACTTTATGGAGGGGACCCCCTAAGTCCCCTCAGATATTGGTCAGTCCGGGACC